>NC_090936.1:220587043-220887043 GCF_040938575.1 Ambystoma mexicanum | reverse complement strand
TTCAGCCCTTTTTTTAAATGAAACCGCCGCCTCTTACACTCATATAGGTTCCCTTCCAGGACCCTGGGATCACTGCTCCACAACGTAATAGCTGTCATCACCCGTGAGGCACCATCACGAATCGTACCGGCCATTGGCAGCTTGCTAGCACAGTGATGATGTCGGGGGGTGGGGGGCTTGCTAAATCCCCAGATTAGAACCTCACTTCGCCAACACCTACCTGCAAGTGTCTACTTATAAGGTAATAACTTTTTATATCTTCAATACCCGTAGTAGACATTCTGATACATAATTACAGATGGCTTTATTGCACTACTCCTCCATATGTCTCCTTACAGCGTTAATGCAGTGGAGTGAGTCCTTTAGGATTAAGCCCTGAAGTCAGTTAGTTGAAGAACTACACAGAGAGAGATCCTAGTGAGAACACATTGAAGGTTAGTGCCTGACTACCAGTATACCCCAATGTTCTGAGTGTCACTAGATTTATCCTTTATTTTTCCTTTTAATGTCATGTATATATAACCCTTTTAAGCAAACATACATTAGACACCACTAATGCTAGTCTTTTTATATGTTCCTCCTCTAGGGAGACCTTTTCCAGTCCACCAAAGAAGGCTCACCAACTTAAATTGCCAAAACGTCCAGCGACCTATTACTATTTTATGTATAGGCTTCCCACCACACCTGAATTACTGATTCGATTCCTGACGGAGACCTATTATTAGGCCACTCTTATGTGTCTGGCATTGCAACTATATATCCACATAGATTGCGGAAATGTGACTGTTATGGAATTCTGTACAATTGTTTATATTCACAAGTCACTGGAGGTGAAGGTTCATCACAAATTTCACTACGTATTACTGACTTTATAAAACTTGTGGTAAAGATCCAAACTTAAACATGTATCCTACTGTTAAGTGTTTCATTTAAATCATGAAAATAATTAAAATAAGACCTAAAGCTAGGCAAAACTAAAAGAAAATCTACAGCAAAATAATAAATGTTGGTGCATCTTTGAATGAGTCAATTGTGTTTGTTCGCTTTGAAATATTGCAAATAATGTGCATAGTTCACTGAAGCCAAGGTGTACACATATGACAAAAACATGAGTCTGTTTGCTTAAATGAAGACAAACACTGTACTACAAAGGGTAGGATGCCCCCCTGTACTGAAACCTTTTAAGGTAAATCCAATGCCATTATGCTTGTAATTGAAATGATCATTCTTGCCCAGTGTTTACTGGTTGTATGCCTCTGGAAGTTTAGTAAAAGTGCACTTATTTATATTTCTGTCCATATTCTTCTTCATGTTAAGTCAAAGCAACTGTCTCCTGGTGGTAAACATCTGGACATTCCCTGGATTAGGGGAAATCGTTCTTCCCTCAATTAAATATAGCCCACATTGAGCATCATGATATTTTTCCTGTAAATACATTAATGTTATGAATATTTAGTGCCTGTTAGATAGAAAGTTATCCTGTGTATTGACTATATGGTGATTATGCTTAACAGTATACCTTAATTTCTCAGTTAATAAATATATAAATGCCAAAGTCGTGAGCGAATTGCAACATCAAAGTAACACAAATATGCATACACTTGATACTTGTTATACGTTTGGCAATCCAAAACTCTGGATGTTCCTTTGTCATGGTGCTTACCTGTCCTCTTTAGGTCATTGAAAAGGCTGCATTGTAGGTGCACCTTGTGAACACCGCTGCCGGCTTTTGCTTCTTACAGTGGCCATATTGTGAGCTGTGTAAGTATAAGGGATGACGTCAGACGTCTGACATCGGCACGTACTGTGTCATGGTTTACTTTCGGGTCTTGGCCTATTACTGGTAAGCTACGTGGCGCGTATATTGCAGTAGTACCCCCCTGCCTATCTAATGTTACTGAGTTTCATGTTTAAATGCTAAGTAGCTTAAACAAACCTGACAAAGAATGTTTTTGACATTCTCCATAACTTTGATTAGTACTACATCAAATATGTATGCTGAAAGTTACATTGCATATGGCATCCTTAATGTTTGTTGGATTTGCTATTCTTTCCCATATCCAAAATTACGTGGACAGAATATCCAATATGATCAGTTTGATCCACTGCAGATCTGTGTGATCAATTTAACTCTAAGTTGCCTATTAATGTGGCCTCCCATGTTGACTATTTGCCCCTTGTCATACTCAGCATTCTAGGATGCAAGGCATGTTTGAAATATTCTTGGTTCATGATGTCGTAACAATATTTTACTCTAAAGTACTGTATTAGGTTGCTTAGAATCTACTAGATCTGTACTGAATATGTTGAAAATATATTTATATAATTAAACAGTTTAACTTCTTAAGTCACCATAAGTTACACTCCTAATTATTAGCTGTCATTTCGATTACAGTGTATAGTACTGCATCTTGTATTCAGCACATCTCTTGGTATACTAACATCTGTCCATTCTTAAATCCCCAATTTATAACATGTCCTTTATTGGGCTTATAGAATGTGTGTAACTTATAGCT
Source organism: Ambystoma mexicanum (assembly GCF_040938575.1). Lineage (NCBI taxonomy): Eukaryota > Metazoa > Chordata > Amphibia > Caudata > Ambystomatidae > Ambystoma > Ambystoma mexicanum. Next base: position 220,884,527 of record NC_090936.1, on the reverse strand, counting down.
AGCCATTGACGATGGCTAGGAACTGATGATATTACTTCCAATGACTGGTAAGATCATAATAAAGCAATAAGCCCCGAGCGGCGGGGCCATTACCAAGTTAGGTAATGCCCCATGGCCCACAGTTACAGGCCCAAGCGAATGCCTCAGGGCCCATAGTTACAGGCCCGAGCAAAACAAGGGCCTTATCGACGGCCCCTGGCCATTACCTTGTAAGATCAAGCAAATATCGAGGCTTGGTACCACCAAAAATTAGATCCGCCAGTCACGAAGTCAAAGATTTATTCTGTACAGATTCAAATATCAAAGCAGATAGCTATCTGATTCACAGCACCTCGCAGTGCATGCCAGAAACACTGTGAGGGGAGGGAGTCCTGGTCATCACAAAACATGCAGTATTTATACACAATCCTGATCATAGCTCAGCCCATCTCCAAACTAATAGATTACAAATGTGGCTTTGTGCCCAGTTCACATGGCAAATACAACAATATTGTCTTTACATACTTCAAGTGTTTTCCAGTCTTCAAAATACAATCGTTACAACTTTGTTCTGTCTGGGCATGTTGGTTATCCAGCTTAGGCAGATCCTAGTTTCAAGAAACAAATTCAATAGCTTATTGTTAAGGTACACAGTTCTAGTTTGTCTAACATTCAGTTCTTATGTTTGAATATGGCTGAGGCTATTGATACAGAAAACACTTTAAACTGGAGTTCACTTTAGCTCCAAGGTTCCTTAAACATACTGATAAACTTTGTTGCCGTCAGCTGTGTGGATCTTTAGCTTTCTAAAGTAATTCTATTTCCAGAAATGTACACAGGATTCCTTCAAAAACATGCATCATTAGTTTGCATTCATTGTATAACACTGTTTGTGGGAGGATGAGTTTTGTAGACATAGATAACACTTTGAATGAGAGTTTGTTCTGACTACAAGGTCTTGTTTCCACAGGACAAATAGTCTGCTCTGCCAGCCCTAGTGTTGACATAGGCTGAAAGGTCGATTCGGCTCTAGCTGCTGAAAACATAGCTAATCATTACTGAAGAGTGAGCAGAAGTTAGAACCAAGATGGAGGACTTTTTCCAAGACGGCGCTTGAAGTCAATTCTAATTCAGAACTTTGCAACACGGTTTTCCCCATGGAGCAACTAGGCTTAAGCCAATATAAATCAAAAGGAGGCATAATATGATTTCCGTTTATCAACCTGACTTGGTAATGGCCCGCAGCCAGGGGCTTATTGCTATTAGTATCCTGGCCCACAAGACCGGGGTACTAATAGCATTTTTTTTATTTTCCAAAATGCTGCAGCATTTCAGAACAGGAAAAAAAGGAAAAAAAAAATGCCCGCTGGGGAAGGGAAAACAGAGTCAGTTTTCTGGTTGCCATGGCGAGCGGACGCTCTGTGGACAGAATCCACAGCACGTACACTCTCGAAAAAATTAGGTAAGTGGATTTGGGAGGGCGCGGAGGGGATTTATGCGGGTGTGGTGGGCAGGGGTGGCGGAAACACTCCCCTGAATCCCCGGAGGGAAAGCATGGCAGCCTCCAGCCCTGCAGAGGCGTGGAGTGGGGATTACCCTGTTCTGAGCCTCCTCATTGGCTAAGGGGCTGAAACCCCTCCCCCCGCCAGGGAGGTAAACGTAGTGAAAGCTTTGAGGGGCTCTCTGCGAGGTATGGACCAGGCGAGGACCAATCAGAATGATTGTTACATTTGGGTTGACCCTCGCCGAGTACTAATATGCATTATTGCTAGCACTTATTATGGGATAGAGACTGTTGAAACTGCTTGAAATCACTGGTAGTCCACAATGAGGAAAATGAGACCCTCACAGTGGTCATAGCCAACTTTACAGAATTACATGCAAAAATGGTGGAGGAAGTAGAAGATATTGCAGATGATGGCTACCTGTTCTCGTGAATACCCACCTGGGTGGCTAATAAATTCAAACTAGTAGTGGCTTTACTGGCATTAGAAATATTGGGATTTTGCATTCTAAAAATAGCAATAAACAATGCAAATAGACTGCAAAAAAAGCAGTAGGAATAAAAATAGTAATTAACCTGGAAACTCACATGCATGAGTATACGCAAATGGACGACTTTGCCCGCATTCAAGTAATGGACAGCCCCATTGCCCCTCCAGGATCGCAATGTACCTGTCCTCAGCACTCTCATAACTACATCAAGCACTGGGTGTATTGTGATTCCAATGGATAATTCTGCTCTATGACCTGGGGTGTGGACGAACATGTTAGACATACAGGCAGCTTGAGGGAGGTTACTAAAATATGGATACCCAAAGAGCCCTATGTGGGGGAGAGTAGAAAGGAGAGTGTGGTCGGGTAATCGACCAGAGGGGGAATGTTGGGAGGCAGATGAATGCATCATCCATAGCTTCTGCCACTCCCCCAGCCAACTACGGCAGAGGTGAGAAGTGTTGCTCAATGAGTCAACCATACTGCGCTTACCTCAGTCAGGTATAGGGAATCCCGGACACAATTTAATGCTGAAGATGGCAAGAGCATCAAAGCTAACGTTGTAACAATACATATGCATAGATTACACATGAAGCAAACGGATACTCAACATAAAGCACACATGCACTAGGTAATATGCATTTATAAATTAAGAATATTAACATAACAACCACAAGACATAAAGAATACTAAGACAAGCAATGTATAAGCTGAATGCAACATAAATGGCACACAAATATAGCTCACTATTCTAGAAATGCAACTGTAATAGGCAGCCATCTTCTCCAAAATGGAAGCCACATGCTTGTAAATATAATTAAGCCTTAAGACTTTGAGAGAATATAAAATTCTGGAATCATTGAAATAAAGATCTGTGAAGAGCTCAGACAGGATTTGATGAACAGAGTCAAGGTTACCACAAAACAATGGAGGGTCATAACATTGCAGAGAAGGCACAAGATAACATTTCCGAGGACACAAGTAGTACACTCCCAGATTAATTCAAGATCCGAACAGAATAGCACAACCAACCATATAAGCCAAGAGAGTCCACACAGAATAACTCAATAGTGTCTCTGATGGTAAAAGAAACCTTAACACTCACATTAAATATTATGTAAAATCCCAATAAATGCAGGGTAAAATAATTCCAATCGTGGTCCCATCACACATGAACGATAATTGATGAACACTGTCTATTCATTAGGAACCAACAGCGATAGGACACCTGATGTACTCCCTACATATCATAAGATATCGTAAAGGCCAAGTACTAATAAATCACCCTTCTGGATGGCCTAGGAATTAGGGATGGAATCTTTTTTAATTAAAAGGAAAGCCTTCCATGGACCTCTTTCCCCCTACTCCTGTCTGGTCATGTCTTGATGACCTGTCTACTCTCCAAGGTTGGGTAGCTGAAAGCCAACCAATCAAAACTCCTAATGTTAGGCCACCCATTATGTATTAGGCCAAAAATAATTTGTTGATGAAATTATGTAGTTTCAACCTTACCAATTCAGATGTGGTCCCAGATGGAGCCATCAGATTATTGTCACCCAACGAACCGTTTAACACCTATAGAATGTATATGCAGCAATTCCCTTGACTAATCACCAGTCCCCGTAGGTTTTGTATCAGGAGATTATGTTCTAACATCAGTAATGACAAGTTTTGAGTATTTAATCCATTGTTTTTAGTAACCACTGAGAGCTCAGAGATTGTGATGCTTGTATGCTGTTCCTGATTTATTTTGGATGTCAATAAAGTTGGGTTTTGCCTCGCACTCTGTCTACTTCTGTCATTTAGCTGTGTTTTGAATGACTCCATATCCTCTGGGTAATCGAGGACTTTCCTGGGCTGTCTTAACAGCAACAAATACAGGCTTAAAACAGGCCTTGCCCCTTTTTTGTTTAATGCATATTTGAATAATCTAAAAGGTGATTTGGACAAAGCCAAAACTGTGCCTCCATAGCTGGGTAATACTCACATAGGCTGGACTGATTATGCAGATAACCTAGTGCTGTACGATCATGCAGCTTTTGATGACCTGAATCATTTTGCATATCTGAACAATCTAATTATTAATACAAATAAAACAACAATTATTTATTTTCTATCAAAAACACACTAAACAAATATTTATGATTCTTAAATTCAGTGAAGCTTGAGGTGGTAGCAGATATTTGCTACGTAGGATTGGAGATAAACGACAAGCACTCCAGGAAAAGATGTCTGGAATTAGAGACTGCAAAAAGGGCATTGTTGGGGGCAGCAATGAGTGGATTGGATAGAAAATATGGGGGATAATCAGTAGCTCCTTTAAAGAGACTTTATACCAATACATGTATATGGTTTAGACTACTTAACAAGTCACTGAAAAATAGATATAAATCAACTATAGGATGTTTTTGTTGAGCCAGTCTGGGCATTGCCGATTCAACATCAATGGCTCAAATTAAATGTGAGCTGCATCTTACCCATTAAGCACAGAATTATCGATTTGAAGAGGACCTGTTAGAATGAGAATACTTGAAACAAAAGACAGTCGAATCTTAGGTGCAATATAAGGAGCCCACAATAGGACAAACAATGTGGAAATAAAGCAATTTAAGAAATTGAATAGCCATTTTTAGAAAGAAAGATTGATTTCGTCCTTAACAATTAATATCTGTTGGGAGTGAAACTAAACAAAAAGAGCATTAATATGGGACTGGAATAGTAACATGATCATCTGCAATCATTGAAACATTGCATTGAATTTTCAAAACACAACACACTCCCAAGCTTTTTTTGTTTACCGCCTTACAAGGGATTCTTTCCTGATAAACAATAAAGGAGGATATATATGAATTTCAGACTGACTTTATTCTAAACAGTGGAGATAGTGGGCCCCAGGAAAAAAATCAAAAAATCGCAACAATGTTGTCATCTCTACTGTAACAGAGAGAACAGTATAATTATTCATCACTTGATATTAGCAAGAATATTTTAAAATCAGTTTTACCAATTGTCAAAGTAGGTCTGAAGTGGTAGCTTTTTAAAATGTATATTTATTTTAAAAAACTTCTAAAAAAATAAACATTAGTTATAGTTGGGTGATTCGTTTAGTGTTTATAAAGTGAATCAGTGCAGATCCTCTTTGTTCCTTAGACTGTTGACCAGGGCGTGATGTTCCCGGTTTGCAGGCTGTGTAATCTGAAACGCAACACAGTGTGCAGTACTTTAGGTTTTGGGTTATAGGTTACGCAGCCTGTAGACCATCGTATCCAAGAGAAAGGACTGCAGCTGGTTATTGGAGGGTGTTGACAGGGCGTGGGGGACAGTGCCGCATGGGCTGCAGATGGTTAAAAAAATGGATCGGGGGAATGGGGAGGGAGAATGTCCTTGTGGGACAGCGTTCACGGGCTGGGTCCTGCAAAGTTGGTTTTGGTTCCTGGCGGACAGCCCCCAGATTTGGATGAGATAGATCACTAAGGCTTAGGAGGTTACAAGAGTTGTAACTTGAGGAGCGTTTTCAATTGACAGTAACACATGCAGGAGATAAGATGATAAAATATAGCATTCCATAGATAAGAACTGACACATAGATACAACCTCATTTTTGGTGGACAAGTTGAATGTACAGCCTGCATGGAAGAGATGAACATTGAGCTGTTGCCAGTTTATATAGTTTGTTTCCTATTGTCAACAGGCAAAGTGAGACCATTGACAGACAGGTATCTAAGCTGAGTGCACAGGATCCTGAAATAGGCATGCGCCGGATGGACAGCCACTAGAAGTCACATTATGTATTGGAGGTGTGTTCCCTTGGATTCAGTATAGCTAGCTGCAAATTGCTGAATTGCGAGTACAGTGACAGACATCAGGATTAAGGTACTTGTATAAATCTAGCTCCAAGAGGCTGCACAATAACAGTTGTTGAGCTATTCAAGACCAATTTGAATTACGTTACAATGCCTACATTGCGTCTCCTGAATGTATCCATTGCTATAATGCCCTATACTTCCGTATGATGGTGGCATTGGTATATTTGAATGCTTACAATGCTGTAATCTATAGGGGAACATTAATTTCAAAATTAACCTTAATAGTAGGCAATTCCTAACCCTACTAAACAGTTCAATAAGTGCATTGTGCGAGTTCCAAACTACTAAAAATAGGGACCACGGATAACATATAATAAAGAAAGGATTTTCTCGAGTCATAAAACTTTAAGTGGAATTTCCTTTGCTGTATGGGAGTGTTTTCTGCAACTGAACGGGGAATGGAATTTCACAGCCCGAGGTGTAGATTGAAATAGCTCTGGCTCTGCAAGACATGTAGGTATTTGGGCAGGCTGATGTGTTCTTCCCTGCTTCAGTGGCTTTATTATACAGACAACAATGAGAGGGTGGGGAAAAGTGTTTAACAAGGCTACCAGACCACCAAGAAGTGCTGATGAAAGCACGTGAAACAAGACCAACACCGAAACGCTGTCTGCTACTGGGAACATCGAAATTCTTGCCAAGCTGTGAAATGGACATCTTTCTTGACATTTTTACATATTTATTTTTGATTTCTAGGCCTTTACTTCTTACAGAAATGCCCATTATTTTCTAATAATATTTTTAATAAATATAGCTTCACACTTAACAATACATTCTGCCACACAATATATGTTTAAACGTTGCATTAAAATGTTACATATTGCCCTTGATGCATACCAGTTTTGTTAAATCCTAATTATCACTTGAATCCACAACTATAAAACATTGTTGCCAAAAAAAGGATACCAAGGATTGAGGAAATGTATTTTTTCGTATTCAAAATGTGGCTCCTATGTACATAGAATAGCTCACATTTTGACCTGTGAATGTCGCTGGTTGGTTCTTCAATGACTTACTTTGTTTGAAATAGATTTGTTTTGTTTTGTTACGCCCTCAATGTCTAAACAATCATAAGCTAGCCACATGTGACTCATGAATAATCTAATTAATTCAATTTATTTGTAAATGATTCATTGAGAATTGGCAAAATGAACTGAGCCAAATAGCAGCGTGAAGATTTCCATGAAATGACAGACTGACTCCCTCTAAAAAGTGATAATTTACAACATTTATTGGAGGACAGCCAATATTTCAGCTCCCCAATACCTTAATCTTAACCAAGGATCATAACACAAAAGTAGTTTGCAGCCAAAAGTATGCAAAGCACACTTTCAGAATCCAAACCTATAGACGTTATTTCTCAGACCCACACAGAACTGTGCACAACCACAGATGCAGGAAAACAAAATGGGACTTACCAGAAATACCTTAGGATATCACTCATGCACAGTCCATTAAAACTAAACGAATCAACCAATATTCTTTGAACATGACCCAAAACCAGAACCATCCTAAGAACCTGAACCCTCTCTCAAAATGATTTCAATCTCCAAGACCAATGAGAAAAATCCAAGCATGTCAAAATTAACTTTGCTTGCAAACAACATGCGAAAAACATGTCCCACTAATAACCTCACTTTTCATCCACCCTCACTCATCACATGATCAACAAACTTGCCAACACACATCGCTAAACAAACCTTTTAACCAATACCAAAATGTCACAACTACACACCTCTCGAGTAAACTTGAAAACCCGTCCACTGGCCAAAGCGGCCAGTTCCACCCTAGTCACCTGAGGTCTTCCGTCTGGGAAACAAAATGCCTCCAGTGTACAAATCACTATTTAAGTAGAAAACACACTCACACAGGTGCCAGTTGCTTCTGGTTCTACATGCACTAAACGTTACACACCACATCCTGGGCCTGATCCACAGAGTGTTTTACTATAAAATGCTTCTGTGAAACAGGCTGCTTGTCTCTTTCGTTCACTCACCTAACCACCACTCCTTTTTCATCTCAGGTCCATTTGAGCACCTAACGGCCATGGAAATGGCAGTGGTGTGTGGTACAAATCCCAACAACAAAACAAAACAAAACAAAACATGGAGACCCATCAGAATAGTCAAAGAAAGTTGATATGTTGTCGGTTGTATGTCTTTACTTCTTCTGAATTCACTTTGCCATACATTCACTTTGTCACATTTACCCCATCATATGTTTGCTTCTTCTGCCTTTCACTTCTTCTAACATCCACTTTATTATTACAGGGGGAGACCCTTCTTTTCCCACCTGTAGTGTACCTTCCGCCCCCTTTCCGGCTCAATCCTAACCTGACAGCTAACATTACCATATCCATTGCCACCTTGACAATGTGAAGATGAGGATGAAATAAAGGTAAGAAGAAGTAAATGCATGAAGACGTAAATGCCTGAGAAAGTGAATGTAGAAGTAGGTGAGAAATACGTTTTCTTAGGCGAAGTAAAGGGTGGATACTGTTTTTGTCCTGTAAGGAACAAGAACTACATGTAGGCCACTGTGCGCATCAAATGCTGATGTGTGATAACAAAAAACTTTTTTTAAAAACCTCCTTGTACATGACAAATATAGGACAGTACACAGAACAATCGAACGGTCATCAATGAACTAAGTGAAGTTGCACACATAATAAAAATAAGGCATCATCATAACCAGTGCCAAAGAGTCCACCGGCTTTGAGTCCATAGATGGCAACATGGACCTTAAAGGTGTCATTTAGGTAGGTGATGGTGAAGAAGAATTTTAGAAGGTGACTGAAGTTATTTGAAGATGTGGCAGTATTCAATTCTCCAGCATAAACCCTGTGTTGGAAATCATACCCCCTACTGCATCATCGCTAGGATTATGTAGGAAGATCTTTTGATAACAAGAAGACGCCCCGTGCCAGGCAATCTATGCCTTCTCCAGAAACATCAGCAGAGCCACATAGAATCCAGAAAAACTATAGATGTACATGCCAATTTTAATAAAGTCAGTGTGACACAAGTTTGAGATCTTCCGGTATAACCTGATGGATCAGCATTCATCGAATGTCAACGGGTAATGATATTTCCACGTTCATATGCGTCATTGCATCAGACAACGTAGTGAGATGTCCTTGCTAACTGACACAAACCACCAGACACTATTGGACATGTGCCTGCATCCATTGTTTGCACCACCAGCCTTCTCATACGCCTGAGCATTTGGCAGACACACAATGATGCACACTGCATTTGAGGATAGGGCACTGCTCAATTGATGTCTGGTGACATCTGTCAGAAGCACACATGGAAGATGTGAGGACGCCTTGGATGCACTAGTCAGAGAAATGATTCCTTATTATGGCAGAATTTGGGGAAGGAACACGCCACATCAAGGCAGGCTAAAAAGTGTCTGAAAAGGGAAGTTCAAAGTGGAGCCAACTGCAGCTATCCACAGGAGAGAGATGCTGCTGGCAGGAGGCCCTATTACTCTGGAGACACGGGCAAAGTGTGGGAGCTCAAGACCACCTCCCCAAGTGAGGAATGGCCAAGTGCCAAAGTGCAGTCTGCTGCAATGGCAGACAGTAGAGTGGAGCACCCACATGCAGCATGAAGAAGGTTCTCACACCCTGGAGACCCAGAAGGAGGGTGGGATCTAACAATCACTTATAGGTGACGCGCAGCAAGGTTCCAGAATGCAGTCTGCTGCAACTGCAGACAGTAAAGTGGAGCGCCCACAAGCAGCAGGAAGGAGGTTCTCACACCCTGGAGACCCAGGAGGGTGGGATCTAACAATCACTTATAGGTGACGCGCAGCAAGGTTCCAGAATGCAGTCTGCTGCAACTGCAGACAGTAAAGTGGAGCGCCCACAAGCAGCAGGAAGGAGGTTCTCACACCCTGGAGACCCAGAAGGGGGTGGGATCTGAAAATCACCTTACAGCTTAAGCGTAGAAAGGTTCCAAAGTGTATGTTGTTGCAGCTGCAGAAAGGAGAGTGGAGCAGCCAGATGCTCTTGACAAGAGCCTGGAGACATTGGAGGAGCAAGGGAGCTTGAAACCACCTCTGTAAGTGAAGCCTAACATAGCGGCAAAGCGCAGTCTGCCACAGACCTCAGTTACATGGGGATAAAGTATCACCACGTAACTGCGCAGCTGAATATACAGAGCATGTAAATGTTGACGATTTTACTGCACATTTCACTACAATTATAAGTGGGGGGTGGGTTAGTGTAATATGAAATATGATGGGAGGGGCTTCGGGAGGTCTCTCCACGCATGTATTTGCAGTCCTGTTTGTGGGGGGGGGAATCAACATTTTCATTTTCGGTATTTTATATTCGCAGTAATCACGTAGATAATAGTAGTGACAGCATCCCGTTCATCTTTATTCCGGGATTATAGTGTAAAGGCTGCTTCTTGAAGTCCAGAGTACCGAGCAAGGAGAGCAGGAGCGAGACATCAAAAAGCACTGCTCTTAAATCTTAATTGACATCAACGGATATATAATTGACACACACCACTGCCTGATCTACTCTGTCGGATCAAAGGACTGTATTACTGGGTCTACCTTTGTTTTGCAGTGGGGTGACTGAGGACCAAGGTGTGGCTTCAAGCATCACGCTCATAGCTTTGAATCCTCCTGCGACTACTGTGTTCGTGTTCTCAGAAAGGTGCTAAACTCTACTTATGTTAAAGGTCAAGAGGGGGGTTGCAGTGCCATCTGGAACCCCTCATTTGTTTTGGCGCATTCGGTGGTGCTAGTGCCACCTGTGTGGCAAAGCATTGCGAACACAATAGAGAGACGAAAGAGGGTTTAGCAGTAGGATATGTGGTTGGTATGGTAACTGCAAATGCTAGGCATGGATTCGCTCCATCACAGATTTGTAATTTTGTGTGTGAATCTGTCCCTTAATCTAACCAGTGGATGTTTTATAATTATTGTGCCAATGAGGAGTCCCATTGCAAAGCACTTGTTTTCAACCTCGTCCTCCAGGCTATTAATATTTCCATTACTGACTGCTCTCGCTAGGTCTGGAAAAGATCCGGGGGCTACGCTCATTTGGACTGAGGGCTAGCTAGCCTTTTGGTTGTAGCCCATGAGCTTCTATTTGGGGATTCAACCAAAAGACCCGGGGTTATAGTCCCCTTAACCAGCTCCCTGATCCCGCCTCTCTTTCTTGCTGTCATATCCCCCTTCTACAGACTTGCACTGTCCAGTGTTGCCAAGTCCGCTTATTATAAGTGACTTTGGCCTTGTTTTGGCCCATAGTCTCTTATAATATTTGGAGGTTACTTGTTTACGGTTTTTAACCACGTGTTTCGTTATTTGCACTGTGGTGCTGAGCTTTGTTGTTTTGCTTGTTTGCTTGTATCGTCTTCACATGTCAGAAGGAATGCAGTCGGCTTGTTGCCTCTCTTCTATTTTTCAACGGCTGCGATGCAGGCAGACTTATGGAGACTGACTGAGCCATGACATTGCAGCTTCCCTTTCCTACGGGTGGAATGTTCTGGAAGCAGTGTTCTTTTTTGTACAACGCGGATTGGAATGGTCAAATACAACACTCACTACTAACCAGGGAGACGGGTGTATTGGAAACTCATTTTCTAGAGATCAATTCCAAGAGTAACGCTGGTTGTTCTTCACTTTCCCCATTTTTTAAAAATATATAAATTGTTAGCACAACCTTTCAAATGAGATCAGTGTTTTATCGTTCGGGTTCTCCTTAGACACGTTTTGTTTTTTTCCATCACTTCTCCCCTCCCAAGATTGAGTCGAGTACAAAAATAAGCATTGATAAAGCCAGTAGTTTTAGTCTTTGTGTAGGCATGCATAAGTATTTGCCTGACACTGGCTAATGGTACTACCTGCCCAGGAGATGCAATGAGATAGCAAATGGTGTGAGTATATGTGTGTTTAATATGGTAGTGGCAGACACATTCCATGAAGTAGCCACAGCAGTTGGCCTTTCCAATCTCCTCTTGCTCAGCCACACTAGCATCTTTTGGCTTATTGCACAAAAACCCAGACTCGCTTATAGTGGAAATGGTCGCTTTAATGTGACAGGCCAAAGCTTACAAATAACCGCTTACCTGGCTCCCATGGCCTTAAAGACTAACAAAATGTTTTTCCAAATAACCAATTCATAATTTAACACTTTCCTTTTCAACAAATAATTAATTAAACAATTCTCCCCTCCCTAACTATCCCTTGGCCCCTACCGTCTCCTTACCACTTCTCAAGGCATCCCGTTTTCTCCCCGGGGCCATGCCCCTCCAGGTTCAATACCTGTTCCCCCGGGATAGCCCGTTTGTGCAAACAGCACCACCCCCATCCTTTCCCGCGCCATTCCCGCGCCATTCCCCCATTGTGCTTCTCTCCCCCCACCCCCGGCAACCAAACACTTCAAAACCCATAAAACTCCCCTCTACACCAAACTCCAATCCCTATGACGTGCAGCCAGTTTGACCTGCCACATCAGCAAACAGAAATGTTTTAACCTCACAACTTCCCCAACTAATGTCCCAACCTGTCTCCACAAAAACTACCCGAAAATTAAGGACGTTAAACAGAGGAAAAAACCTGTGACCATATGAAAAGAGGAATTAACCCGACAGAAAGCACATTACAATGACCCCCCCCCAGAAATTAAAACTAGTAACCTGACTTATAAACACAAAGGGGGTGGGAGGGCAGGGTCAAACACACGCCCAACCGTTGCCTGCTCCAGAACCTTCCCCAGAGCCTTAAATACCCCCCAGTGGGTGCTCTATGCACGGCCAGCTTGCTGGCCTGTGCCGTGCCAAAATAACCCCGGGGAAATCGCTTTGCATTCCCCCAGGGCTCCCCTTTTGGCTTATTGCACAAAAACCCAGACTTGCTTATAGTGGAAAAGGTTGCTTTAATGTGATAGGCCAAAGCTTACAAATAATCGCTTACCTGACTCCCATGGCCTTACAGACTAACAAAATGTTTTTCCAAACAACCAATTATTAATTTAACACTTTCCCTTTCAACAAAAAAATAATTAAACAATTTTCCCCTCCCTAACTATCCCTTGGTCCCTACCGTCTCCTTACCACTTCTCAAGGCGTCCTGTTTTCTCCCCGGGGCCATGCCCCTCAAGGTTCAATACCTGTCCCCCCGGGGTAGCCCGTTTGTGCAAACAGCACCACCCCCATCCTTTCCTGCGCCATTCCCCCATTGCGCCCCCCCCCATTTAAAGGGGCCATGCCCCCGGCAACAGAAAAACCCTCCACCAAGGTGTTCTTTCTGCCCCACCCCTACCATTTCTCATTACTTCCAACTCCTTACGATATCTACCACCAGCAATGTCAAATCCGCCAGATAATAACTATTCCCGAAAACTGACAAGTGGACACCCTCCTCTCTGAATATCATGAAGCCTTCATAAACTATTTCTTTGTGGTCCAAAACCGTTACTGCCGCAGAGGCACAACATTTTACCATCTCTCTGTTCATCCCCTTCCTTGCCTGTTCTATCGCTCCCTCACTTCTCACTCCCCTCCAAACTCTCTGCGGCAACAACTTAGTCCAAACTACACATGCTTGAGGCCACATTTCTCAGATCCCTAACAAATCCCTTTTTATTTTTCTAAGAAGAGCCACACCTGTATCTTTTACCAGGTCATTTTCCCCTGCATGATCGCCCCCCTCTGGAGACCCATTACACTCCTTCAACCCTGACAACCTAGGCAGTAGCTGATCCCATCGAAGCCCCCCTAAACCAGACCATTTTACCAATGCCTCTTTATAGCTGCAACCCAATTGGCTGCCAAAACCCTTTTCTCTGCTTCCTTCCCCGCCCACTTAACAATAGAGTGGCCCACGATCCAAATTTGCGGCATCTCCACCAGCCTCTGAGCAGCATCTGAAAAAGAAATTACAATATCACTTACAAATCACAACCATCCTACCACATGCTACACTCCTGATAACCTTCAAAAATGTCTTTCAAACGTCCCATTTACCCAGGTCCCTGATGTACCCTTTGTATTTCCCGGAGTTCCACTTCAACAAACTTTTCACCTTATCCTCCGATAAGCCTAACCTACTACCTTCAGATGCTGCACCCATCCTAAATGAATGAGTTCCAAACTCCTCTGCCTTTTCCCCTACTGCTACCAAAACCTTTCGTAGTACCCCAACACTTGCGCCGCTGATACTAGCGCCCCATCTTCATGCTGAAAAACCAAGCCTGTCCTTCCCCCCACAATGCTCCTTCCACAACAAACCTGTCTGAACCGGGCATAAATCCTTGCTCCCCCGACCCACCACAACCCAAGAGACCTTTCCTTTTTCATCAGTCTTAGACCTCTTAATCTTGATGTCCAAACCTAACTCTGTAAAATGAACATCATCCCAACGCAGTCCACTTACCCCACTTTCCCCTCCCACAAGCTCAGAAACCCTAAAGGCTCCAAAGAATAGCCATGTAAAACAAGTCACAAATAACTCTCCTTCCCAGGCCGTCCAGCAACCCCCCCCCCCCACAGCCTTACACAACCTTGTTAGCAATTCCGCTGATACCGGTCTCCTCTTATCCTTTTTCCTCTTACTTTCCCTTGCCCATCCTTCCAACATCCTGTTTACCATTTCTCCACCACTCGGCTGAAAATCCCAAAACCACTTCCCATAGAAAGCAATCCCTGCCAATTTCCCCGTTATAGTTGCCCTAGACCAGCCCCTATCCATGCACCTCAAGAGGAAGGTAGTGACAACATCCCTTCTCCGCTCTTCCACATCCCCCTTACCCTTCCAACTCCAAGCTCCCCCTCATAGGAAATCCTCCCAAGCTCTCCTGTACGCCTCTCTAGATGCCAGAGCAAGCAAACCCTCCACCAATGCAAGCACTCTCATCTTCCTATCTTCCACAGCTCCTCCGGAATCCTCTGCCCCTCCTGATCGGCTTCTGGAGCCAATCCACGGAATCTCTTCCATTGAAAACGAGATAATGCATCAGCGATTACATTATCCTTCCCCGGCACATGTGTTGCCTTCAACACCACATTCCATTCCATGCAACGCAGAACAAACTCTCTCATCAGTCTCGCCACCCTCTGATCCCTTGCTGACTGCCTGTTCACTATATGAACCACGCATTCGTTGTCAATGTTGAAGTTCACTTTCTTGTTTTGCAACTCCTTCCCCGACAACTCCAATGCAACCAGCAAAGGAAGAAATTCAAGGAATGCTATGCTCCTTCCTTCCTTCAACCAAAGCGATGGCCACTTCTCTGCACACCACTTTCCTCCCTAGAACACTCCAAAACCTCCCGCACCTGCTGCATCTGAGAATATCTGCACCTCCCATGACACTGGATCTCCCTGCAACCACATGGACACTCCTTTAAAGCTCTCCCGAAAACACAGCCAAATCCTACAATCCTCCCGAACTGCACCTTACCCGATGATGTGGGCACTTTGCTCCTGCCATAGACCGTGCCATGTTTCTACAAAAAGTCCATCCTGGGGCCACCACCTTGCATGCAAAATTGAAATGCACCACCAAACTCAGCATTTCCACTAGCATTATCTTCCTGGCCCCCACTGCTTTCTCCAGCAATCCTACCAGGTTGCTCACCTTGTCGTGCAGCAAGCGGGAGGTCATGGCCACTGAATCCAGTTCAATCCCTACAAATGTCAAAACCACTGCCAGCCCTTCTGTTTTGTCTTCTGCTAGAGGCACACCCAACTCCCCCATCAAACCCTGAAACAACTTTAGCATCTCCTCACATTCCCTCTCTCTGTCTGCCCCGCTAATGAACAGGAAATCATCTAGGTAATGCAGTACGCCTTCCCAACCGGAACTGTATGAAAAAACCCACAGTAAGAAGGAACTGAAATGCTCAAACAAAGCGCAGGAAATTGTGCACCCCATTGGCAAAGGTTTGTCGATGTAGATGCGGTCCTCAAATTGCAATCCCAACAGCCAAAAATTAATGTCACACTTGGCCATGAAGGCCCCACACCCCGCTTTCCTCACCAAATCCACCGCCTGGTCCACACTTGCATATACAACCCCACATTCCTCAGGGGCAATGAAATCATTGACAGACATGCCCTTGGGTCAAGACAAATGGTGTATCAATCTGAATTCCCCCGGGGCTTTCTTAGGCACAACACCCAGTGGGGATACAACTAAATCACCTGGCAGATCATCAAATGGCGCTACTATCCTCCCTGCCGCTATTTCCTTGCCCAATTTCTGTCTTACCACCTCCACATTTTCTTTGGCTGACTTCAATTTTTTTCTACCCACCGACGCACCCTTGGCCCCTGATAACCCAGCCTGAAACCATGACAAAAACCCTCTCTCAAAATCTGAGCCCCTTCCCAGTCTGGATAAAATTCCAACCACTTCTCCAACACATCCAATTTAATTGGAGTAAAAGCCTTTCCTCACAACCCCTCTGCCGGATCCTCTCCCCTCCCCCTGTCTGCTTTTTGGAAACACTGAGTGAGAGGATGCTTCTCTGCACATTTGCTACATTCATGTTTCAATCTACATAAGTTCCTTGTGCAGCCGTCTTTATTAAATGCCCAACATGCCACTGATGACTGTCCTGTAACTCCTCCCCCCGCTCCCTCATGGGCGGGGCAGCCAAGAAAATGCCGGAAATGTACATGCAAACCACTTGCTGTGTGCAATGTCGGGGCAGGTCTCGTCGGTGCCATCCACTGCAGCCATAGATCCATGTCTATTTCCCCCCATACAGCCTGACTGTCCTCCGCCATCCTTGCTCTAAATTCTTCGTCAACACGCACCCACGCAAAGCCTCCAAAACTTGTAAATGCCTTTCTGATCACATCCATATATTTTAGCAGCGCCACGCAATACTCAGGAAATTTTTTGCAATAGACACTGCCGTATATAATAAATGCTGACGTCCAATTTTCTATTGTCACTAGGACCCTTGGGCGCAAGGCTAGTTCTCTCTCCTCTTCTTTAGCACCCTCCTTAGCTCTCACTTCCCTATGAAGCAGCTTAAAAACATCCACAAATTCCTCTGCCTGAATCTTATCCTTAGTTGCTGTCATCAAGTGCGCTCCCAAAGGTTTCATGATACCCATGTATGGTAGCTTCTTCTCCTTACCCTTCACTTCAACCTCTTTTTCTTTTGAAACCTGTACTTCGAGCGCCAATGTCTCAATCACCTGGGCTATTTGTACTTCAACCGAGCAATTTTCCTTCCCTCCAGCCAAGGCTCCAATAGCCTGTACACCAATCTCTCTCCTTACCACTTGCAAAACAGACCCTTCATTTCCTGCCCCTGTTCTCGCATCCCCCCTCTGTCATGCCGTTGACCAGTCCCTATCCCGCTCACCTCTTTCTGCCCTGCCATCGCCCGTCTGCGGCCTGGCCTCCACTCCAATGCTCCTCATCTCCTTCCTTACTGGACTCCTGCTGCGGGGATGAAAAATGTCAGCAGTCTCACCCAGCCAATCATTCCCTTGACTCCTTGCCCACTCACACCTTTGCTCCTGTCTTTCATAATCCCTAATAAAACCCATTCTCACCCTTCCCCTCCTCCTTGCCACCATATTATCTTCATCCTCCCACTGCCCCACATATTCCTCCAACCCCACTTCATCACCCTGAAATACCATTGCGGCTGCAAGCTCATGCTCGGGTTGAGTAGATCCTCTTCTTGTGAGCTCGGGACGTCCGCCCCGCCGATCCTTTGGCGTCTTCTCGGCGGGGTCGCAGAAACCCCTTCCTGGTCTCAAGGTGTGCTCTCCTCCACCCTGTGGTCTTCTTCGCTAGGGGCTGTGCTGCGCCCTCTAGACTGTCCTCACACTGTCCGAGGAGGGGCCGTTCCTAAACCTTCTCCGCATTCATCCTCAGGAACAGCGGGGGCTGCACTGTGCCCTCCGCCCGAAATCCTTTTAGCCGGGGGGCCGTTCCGCACCCCTCCCTCACCTCACTATTTGATGGGGACCTCTCTCTTCTTCTCCCACTTGCAGTCTTCTGCAAGTATTTACCCCGTTTGCCCCTCTGTCCTGCTACCCCACTCTGCACTCCATCACCACAACCTTCGTGGCTCCCCCGACCTGCTTCTTTCTGAACACTCCTAAAATCCCCTACCTCCACCTGGTCATTCTGCCCCACAACTATATCTGACCCCCCCACCCAACTGCACTTCCCCCATGATGCTCTCCTGTCAATCTCCCTCCTCATCTTCCTGCCTCTGGACTCCCAGACCTCCCCTCTAAAAGCCGTAGGGGTGCAAGCCACCACTGTCGCAAAAGCCCCATCTGCCGCTGCTCTATGCTGCGGCCTACACACCTCTACAGCCCCTTAGCCCGTGACCTCTACCACCGCCCCTTCCAGCTGGGCCTTAGATGCCCTGCTAATGATCTCTTGGGCCTCCCTCATCGCCCTGGCATCCACCAATACCTTCTTACCAGCTCCCTGACCCACCATGGTGCACCAATTATTATGACTGGGCACCAAAATATGCCCTTTAACTGCTCACGTAGCTATAAGTAAACCCCCGAGCCAACATAACTACCCGAGAAAAATTCCCACTAGCCCTAATAATACCTGGAAGGGGGAAAGCTCTCATCTTAATTTCTTTTCAACAAGAGTCAATTAAACTCCTATAGTACCCTTCTGACAGAATTACCAAAATATAAATATATATAAAAATTATTATTTTTTTTTTTATATATGTAACCACCCCAAAAAATTGCCTGTGCACTAGAGGACACCTCCCATGGCTTATAACTGAAGCCCAGTAAACAGCACCCCAAAAAAAACAGAAACAAGAGCTCAACTGGCCCTTTAATCTGCCATAAAAACACTGCCCCCTATCAACATGCGTGCAAAAAGCACGGTCAGGCACAGAAAAGCGGTGCAGTCCCTTTATGAGATCCGCACCGCCCCCGCCGTTCAGAGACAGCTACCGCGCACCGATGCGCGACGATAGCTGCAGGAAAACAACATGCTACGGAGCGTGATATTTACTGCCCCCCCACAAAGTATAGCACCACACGGCCAACTACAAAAAAGGCTGCCCTCCCCCTAGAACACAGAGAGGCACTGGGGACGAAATGGAACTGGAAACAAGATGCCCCAATTAATATGCGCGGCTCCACAAAAGGAGCCGCGTGAACCGTAAACTTTACTTTCCCCTAAAAGAAAGATACAAGCAAGAAAGGAGGAACCCTGCTCTCCCGCCGCACGGACACTAATTGAGGATGAAAAAATGGCTCAAGCAAATGGGGGTACCTTATCTACGGTACCCCTGACTATCAGGTAAATTTAGTTAAAATGTAAACCCAAAATACTAATATGCCTAACCTCCTCCTTTTCTCAACCAACAACCACCTCACCTACGCTAACCTGCAACACGGGGCCCATCTAACACAGGAAAGGCTCGGGAGCAGGCAACCAGGACTGGTCAAACACACATCCAATGGTTGCCTGCTCCAGAACCTTCCCCGGAGCCTTGTATACCCCCGAGTGGGCGCTCTCTGCGCGGCTAGCTCGCTGGCCTGTGCCGTGCCAAAATAACCTCAGGGAAATGCTTCGCGTTACCCCCCGGACCCTATCTCTCTCACTCTCCTCACACTCTTCTCTGACCTCACACACACTGTCTCTTATTCCTCACTCTTACTCTCTTCCCACAATCTCTCAACTCACATCTTCTCTCCCCCTCTCCAGCTCTTAATGTTCTCCTCTCTTCTCTCTCACTCACTTACACCCTCATACTCTCACGTTCTCTCTAGCACGCTTACAGGCATCCTTATCACACCTCTCTCTCGCTCTCACCTTTCCTTGCACCCCTACTTGTTCAATCATCCTGTCTCTTACCGTCCTACTTTCAGTCCCTCTCACATTTCATCTTGTGCACTCTTGCTAGCATCATCTCTCTCACTCTCCTCACACTCTTCTCACCCTGATCCACACACAGTCTCTTTCCTTACACCCACCCCTTTTTCACAATCTCATGCTCTCTCCCTGTCTATCTCCCAACTTTTTCCTCTCTTTTCTCTCACTTGTTTACACCCTCACACTCTAACCCTCTCACTTGCACTATTGTATGCACCCTCATGACATTGGTCCTCATTATGAGTTTGCCGGTACAGTAACAACGGTACTGGGAAGCTTGCTGGTACTGTTGTTACCGGACCGCCAAACGACGAGATCTGCTCGCAGTTGCCTTTACGCCCGTCAGGTCTCACATGGCGGGCAGACCGGCACCTACGAGCAGCCCATGTCGGATGCACCAGCCTCCCTAAATGTGAATGGGGAGTAATTTTTTCCGGCACCTTGAATGTGCAATGACCGGGGCTTGCGAGGGCGTAATGACCTGGTAATTGCCCATTCCTGGGCACCGAAAAAAAAATAATACCAGCGGCAGCTGTGCCAATTTTACAGGCATGGCTACTGCCAGTCTCTTTGACGTTCACCTTCCCTTGCACCCCTACTTTTTCTCACATCCTTCCCCTCGCATGCACACTCTGAGCATCCCGCTAGCTGCCTCTCTTGCTCACGTCTCCTCTTGCTCGCCCTTGTTAGCAGCAGTGATTGTTTGCCCTATTGTCCCTGCATCCTACCTTGTATTCTTGCTACCTTCCCTTTCCTACTGATGCCTATAAATGCAAACTGCAAGGGACATTAACAAATGCCAAAATTAATGACTTTACCAATGCTTGTTTTCAATTGCTACAGATCTACATTTAGCTGATACACTTTGATATTGCTTTGTGTTGTGTCAAACACTATATACACGTTTTAAAGCTAATATTGGGCCTCATTACGAGTAGCCCAGTAAAAGCAGGTCCATTATCGGCATGCTGGAATGAGCGGGTCCGTGCTCGTAAGAACCCGCTAATAGCGGGTGATTACGAGTGCACGTTCCCCCATGCCGCTAGTGGCAATACCGCCATGCTGCTAAAGGGCCTCCAACTCCCCTATACCGGCACAGTTCCGCCTCATAACAACCCCTAAATACCGGCACGGTAATACCGGCATAGTAATACCGTGTTCGCAAAAAACGGACCCGGAAATTACGTCATCGCGCAGGAACGGGAAATGGGCCGGCGGCCATCTTTAAAAACACAATCCATTGCCATCTCCCCAACCACCAGTCCTTTTGTGTTGTGCAGTGGCAGAAAAGAACCAGGATGTCCAAGGCTACCAGGAAGGCGACCCCCAGGAAGCGCAAACAGCGTTTTTCAGAGCCTGAGCTAAGTATGCTCGCTGACACCCTGGCCCAGCATGCGGACACCATCAGGAGCACCGACATGAAACATGCGGCCCAGACCAAAAAGAAGGAAGTCTGGCAGGAGGTCGCACAGAGGGTGTCGGCAGTGGGAACCACCCCAAGGAGTGTGCGCGACTGTCGCAAGAGGTGGGATGACCTCCGCCTCAGGGTGAGGAAGATCCTGGCAAAGAACAGGAGGGCCACCATGGTGACAGGCGGGAGCCCACACTCCCCAGTGAAGTTGACGCCATGGGAGGAGACAGCCAGTACCTTTATAGACCCCGAGTCCATAGAGGGAATTGGACACCAGGAGGTGGGCGCCGCATCATCCACAGAAGAAGGTGAGTGACCCATCACATCCCTGTAGGCTAAACCATGATGTGGCACAAGTGACGTGGAAGTGAGACTAGGCAAGGCAATGCATGTTCCAGGCCCACATCAACATATCCAGTCAAGAATGTGTGCCACACCCTGCTACACACAAATGCATGCTGAGTGCCAATCCCAATCCCAACACAAGTGCAACATGACTCAACCGTGCCCATGTAACTCACCACACAGACACCATACCAATGCCATGCCACCAGCCATGCATTGATTGCCCACATGCCCCCTCAGAACACCAAATGCCACACCCCTGTAATAATTTGATGCATGAATGTATGAACATATCACAGCGCAATAGATTATCGCTGCCATGTGACACCATCACTGATTACCTGCATCTCTTCTATCCCCCAGGCACCAATGAGGAAGATGGCAGGCAGGACAGGGGTGCAAGTGCATCCACTTTACGGCAAGGGACCAGGGCCACCGCCACCCCCCAGCCCCAGAAACTGCCCAGAGCAACAGGCAGTGTGCCACACCGGACAGTAAGCCAGCAGGAAACACCTGCAGCCACAGTCCAGCAGCAGCCACCCACAACAGTGGGAGGCGTTTCCATTCCTGCTCCGCCAACCACCGCGGACGTTGTGGATGCTGAGGTAGAGAATGAGGGTGACACAGTCATGTCCGCCACACCCACCCCAAGCCCCATTACCAGCCCCCCCTACAGAGGCCGAGAGCATCGACGATCCCTGCCTCCAAGACTCGGACCTTGGAGAGTCAGACATATGCCTCTTTGAGGAGGACTGTGCCCTGGATGTGAGCCCCACGCAAGTGCCATCCACCACCCTGCCTACCACCACCCTGCCTACCACCCCCCCCGGCCACCGGCACTCCTGCAGGCAACGACTCCTTCGAGGCTCGCCTGTCAAGGGTTGAGGCACGACAGGAGTCGATGCTTGAACTAATGCGGCAACAATTAGCCGATGGTGATGACTCCATGAGGGCCATTGCCACAACCATCGCTGCCATCGCTGCCAACACTGCTGCTGTTGAGGCATCCACAAGTGCCATGAGGGAGTGTCTGGGGGCACTTACGCAAGCCCTGCTTGTAAACCTGCCTCAAATGCAGCGCCCACACCTTGGGGCAGGCATGGGACCGGCCACCAACACCTCCACTGCCACAACCCCTTCGACCTCAGCCCAATCGAGCCCCGTGCGGATGACGCGGAGGAGTGCATGGCACTTGGACATGGCACCCCGGATCCCAAAATACCAAAGAAGTAGAGTGGGCAGACAATGCCATTGGACAAATGGACGTTGGTCAATGGAACAGTGTTTGGTGTACATATGGGGACATTTGGGGTTTGTAGGGTGGGTGAGGGAGTTCACTGGGGTGTTTTTGGGGTTTGTAGGGTGGGTGAGGGATTTCAATGGGGTGTTTTGGGGTTTGTAGGGTGGGTGAGGGAGTTCACTGGGGTGTTTTGGGGTTTGTAGGGTGGGTGAGGGAGTTCACTGGGGGCTGTGAGGGGAATATGTTTACATTATCACGTGTCTGAAAAATTCACCCGTTGTGTGAAAGAAGATCAATGGCTGGACATACTTCTTTTTGTGCATGTACATTTAATGTGTGATGGTGTACAGTGGCGACCTTCAAACAAAACAAGTGTGCATGTCCACATGCAGCCAGTGTGTCACTGGCACATTACTTTCATGGTCCCTGCGTTTCAAAAGTATTTGTCAATTAGTGCTTGGCGTACAGCATGGCCATCCCGTGCATCATGTACTGGCAGGGGGGCTCCTTTGCCTCCGTCTCCATCCCCTTCATCCTCACCCGGCCCATGCATGTCAATGTCAGGTGGCAGTGGTACATTCCTCCGCATCACATGTTGTGCAGCAAGACACAGGCCATGGTGATCTTTGCCACCTTCTCAGGCCTATATAGGAGTGCCCCACCAGACCTGCTTAGGCAGCGGAACCGCGCCTTCAACAGGCCAAAGGTCTGCTCAATCACGACACAGGTACATGTGTGCACATGATTTTACTCCTCTTCATGGCTGTTCTGCAGGTTCCGCACAGGGGTAAGTAGCCACGGCCTCAAGGGACATCCTCCATCACCTGCAAGCAGATACAAATAGGTGTGTGTCACTCTGAACTGCCACCTTCAGGGAGCACAGTCATGGCAGCAGCTATTTGGTGTGGGCATGCACATGTCCCTGTACGTGTACAAAATAGTCACCTAGATGCAATGTATACTGTAATGAGGTGTGGTACACTGGATGGGGTTAAATAGATGATGCAGGGTGTAATCATGCATGCTGAGGCAGATGTGCAGTGGTAGTGCAACAATCTTTAGCCTCCAATTAATGCTGTATATTCTTTGCTATGCATGGTCACACTAGCCGCATTGCCACAGTTGCCATCCTATTCAGTCCTGCATTGCTTGCCATCACCATGATGGCCTGGTTGTGCCTCTTACTTGTTGGCATCCATATGCATTATTTGTGATATGTGGCCCAGTGATGTGTCATGTTCCGTTTGGCTGGTTCAGGTGAGGAGTGTTTAGCTCTGCATGCATTCTCCACTCACTGGCTATTGCCACCCAGGTGCACTATTCCCCCCCCTTTCCCACCCTGGTGAACTAGCCCCCCCCACTTTCCCACCCAGGTGCAGTATCCCCCCCTTCTGCATCCGCACACATCAGTACCCCACAGCACGGCCATGGGACAGTTGTGCAACTCACCAAGCAGCCAGGCATGTGGTCCAGCATGTCGCTCCATGTGATGGGGTAGCGTGGAGTTGCGCAGTACCATGGCATCATCTGTGAATCCAGGAAATCGGGCGCAGCAATGGGTGATGATCTTGTTGGAGTCACATACCATTTGTACATTGATGGAGTGGTATTGCTTGCGATTGCGGTACACCGCCTCTATGGCATGGGGGACTACCAATTCCACATGGGTGCAGTCGATGGTACCAACACAATTGGGCATGTCTGCCAGAGCATGGCAGCCTACTTTGGTTTCGGCTATGTCCTGGGCAGTCCGTGGTAGGGATATGTGGGTGCTTGCGTGCTTCAGGAGGGCATCCAGCACTTGGTTCAGCATGCGTGAAAATAGTGGTTGTGAAATGCCATGCAGCTGGCCCACTGTGTGTTGGTAGGTGCATGTGGCTGGCAATGTCGTTCTGTATCATGTCCACTATGGTGGTGATGGTGTCACGGTCCAACCGGTACAGGGTGTGGATCTGCTCAGGGGTTAAGTTGAATGGGCTGGGTCTGGTGCGAGGGATTGGTGGCTGCCTACGAGGCACTGGTGGCTGCGCTGGTGGTAATTGCTGGGCCTGTCTCACCCTCCTTCTCCTCCTGCGTCTCCTCTGTGCTGCCTGTTGTTGCTGCTGTAGTTGTTGTTGTTGTTGTTGTTGTTGCTGTTGTTGCTATAGTTGTAGCAGTATAGGCATGTCCTCCAGCGCCATGATTGCAACTGCTAGTGGTAGCATGTTGGTGTAGGAAGGGCTGTGGTGTGTAGGTGTGCTCCTTTTGTACTGTGCAAGTCTACATTGCCTCCACCTGTGGGGGTGGGGTGTGGTGTGTGGGTGTGCTCAGTTTATACTGGCACAACCTCCATTTACTCCACATGTGGGGATTGTGTGCACCTGTGGCAGTTGCCTTGTATCCTGATTGCTGTTTGCGGGTGGTCCGCGATGCCTGTATGGCCGGCATCGTGCAACCCATGATTACCAGCTTCGCGATGCCGGTATTTGCATGTCTGCGTAGGTTGGGATTTTCCCCTATTATCGGCATGCCGGTATTTGCTCCGTGAAGGGGTGCGTGTACGCGCCTATGCCGCTATTAGCGGCACCGTTATTTAGGGTGCCGCTAATAACGGGTTTGCGGGTCGGAATGCAACAGGACGGTAAACGATGACGGTATTACCATACCGGCATCGTTTTTGCCTTACCGGCAAACCTTGTAATGAGGCCCAATGTCTCTTACTCTGCATTGTGCAATTAAGCAACTCCATAGACTACAGTGAATTGGGTTAACAATGAGTTCTAGGATTCTCCAGATATAAACTTTGTTTTATGCTATTGTGTTAAAGGTTTCAGATTTGATTTATCATATGTGATGAAGAGGGGTGAAAGCTTGTCCCCTGAACACTTGTGTATGAATTGTTTACATTTTTAAATCAGGGTTATTTAATGACACTGTCCAAAAACGTTTCATTTCTACTTGAGAAAACTGAGGAGCTCATTTTCGGCTCCACGTAATTGGAATCAGCAGTTGGTAAGGCTTTTACGCTGCTGATTCCTGTCACGCCTCATTTTCATTCATTTGTATGACAGAGCGAAGGGGTGGAATGCAATTCGCGTTTCCACTGCCTCCCTTCCTCTCTGCTCTATAAATGCCCCAGAATGTGTGCGAGCCTGCATTTTTAAATGCTAGGGATGCCTATGGAGCCCGCCAGGTTTATGTGCCAGCATAAAGCATGCAGACTCCATATTGTAAACGCTGCCTGCCATGCTTACATGTTAGGCAGCATTTACATATAACATGCACACTTGGCAGGCAACATTTAATTGTAATTGTAACCACTGCCTGCCATGTGTCCATGATACGCAGCATGTACTCATTTGCACGGCAGTTTACTCCACCTTTTGCCCTGCACATTTGCACTCTGCCATGCAAATGACCAAAATGTGGTTTTGTGGAGCCACCTATGTGTATGTCTACACTTAACATCACCCCTCTACCAAATTCTTCCCTGGAGAAAAAACGAGCTCCTGGCAGTGTAAGCAAGTCGCCAATGAACTGTCTCAAAAGAATATTCAGGACATTGGAAGTAGGTCGATAGTCGCAAGAAATAGTTAAATTGTGTACGAAGTGAATTACTCATCATTTTACTTTTTCGTATTGTTTGTGCAGGGGAAGTAGGGGAAAGGGAGGAAATCAATGCAGAAGGGTTGGTACTATTAAAAAACAACCAACGAATAGAGAATTTTAATGCACAAATGTAAAATAAAACAGCTCATTCATACCAGAGTAAACTCCTACCAAAATAAGGCAATATTAGAGCTCCTCGGAAATCGTGAATAACAAGAGTTAATGGTGAAGTGTGTAGTGATACCACTATTAAGGAACTCCCTTGAAAACCGATCAGGAAGCATGCAGCAACCTATATATAGCAGTCGAGATTTACCCATACCATAAAGATCACAGTGACTTAAATTCAAAGAGCCCCGTGGAATCTAGAAGCAAAGAATATAGAGTGGGAAAGGACATTCCACTAAGCCACACATTGGTCACACTATTGCTAATGGATATTATATGATAGGCTATTTATAACGCGCTTAATACCCAGTGGGGACGCGGGGATCGAAACTGTGTTGCTCCGTGTGGACTTGCTTCCAAGGCGAGCACGTTGCCCCTGAGCTGTCCTCCTGCGGAGCTGGATAGCTTGCTAACACAATCATTAGCGCTGTCAGAACATTGAGAACATGGTCTGAAGCTAAACAATATCAATGGATTGATTTGTGAACAAGCCCCACTTGTTGGTGGCCTGTGGATAATGCAAATGTGGACTTGTAGCGCAGAGAGGGTGGTAAACATGACGTACCCACTTCCTATATCTGCAAATAACGTGAGGTAGTGAAGACAGAATTGCACATTCTAAAGAATGAACGTGCAGCCCTGGGAGTGTTGGCGGAGTGCTTAAAAAAACAATGCCATTGTATATAGGGGTGAAAGGTCAGTGAAAGGTAAGGTGGTGAAAGGACCACAGATATGCCGAGCTAGGGAATCAAAATGCATGGGCACATGTCATTGCGGTCCCAGGAGAATGGATAAACAGAAAGAGGACTTAGAAACAAAGGAACTTCTATGCTGTGGTCGAGCATTCCACTACCTGGCTGCTGAGCAGTCAAGGACCTGCCTCGTGCCCACATTTCCTTTATGTAGGACTGTAATGGTCTAAGTTGGCCCGCTGACGGTGAGCTGCGGTGTGGCAATTTATAATGTTGTTTTAACCACAGGTAACCAAGATATGGCCTATTGACTATCATTCGTGATTTGAATGATAGAAGAAACTTAGCAGGAAGCCAGTGAAATCTTTGAAAAACGCGGTCGATATTCTCATATCTTGAGATGTCCGGCAGACTTCTGTCTTCAAGTGTTCTGATTGGCTCCTGTAAGCAGCACGTGACACTAGCCCATCCCAGTAGCAATCATGCTGTGAGCAATGATTGCGTAATGACCTACTAAGAGACGAGCGCTGAGTTGATGCCGCAACATAAGATGATCATTTGTGTAGCACGCCAGGTATATTAGCATGCTGATCCATGTGCATCATGGAGACTAGGCGAACACCAGGAAAGATCCATGTGCATCATGGAGACTAGGCGAACACCAAGAAAGATCCATGTGCATCATGGAGACTAGGCGAACACCAGGAAAGATCCATGTGCATCATGGAGACTAGGCGAACACCAGGAAAGATCCATGTGCATCATGGAGACCAGGCGAACACCAGGAAAGATCCATGTGCATCATGGAGACTGGGCGAACACCAGGAAAGATCCATGTGCATCATGGAGACTGGGCGAACACCGGGAAAGATCCATGTGCATCATGGAGACTAGGCGAACACCGGGAAAGATCCATGTGCATCATGGAGTCTAGGCGAACACCGGGAAAGATCCATGTGCATCATGGAGACTAGGCGAACACCGGGAAAGATCCAGACTAGGCGAACACCGGGAAAGATCCATGTGCATCATGGAGACTAGGCGAACACCAGGCGAACACCAGGAAAGATCCATGTGCATCATGGAGACTAGGCGAATACCAGGAAAGATCCATGTGCATCATGGAGACTAGGCGAACACCAGGAAAGATCCATGTGCATCATGGAGACTAGGCGAACACCAGGAATATGTGTTGTTGTTTATGGGAAGTGAGGCCTGATCTATGGATGTATGAGTATTTATCTAACAGCTTTTGGCAATACACATTGAGAGAGACACACTAAGAATGTCTTCACTGTTTCCACTAAATGCTACCCGGTTTCCTCTGATCCATTTATCAACTCGGTAGATCATTGTTGATGTGGTACATTCTGGCCCTCAGTCATTCTCTAACTAACACATGATGCAGGGTAATACTGAACATGTTTCAGAGTATAGGTCAAATGCATGCTCCCTGGTGGACATCACATGTGACTGGTTAGGGTTCGGATTCAAACATTCTGGAACTAATATTGAACATTCTCTTATTTAAATAGGTAGTGATCCGGCACAGAGCACATTTTGAACCCCCCGAGGACCACCTGCACACATTGTAATAGAGAGGTGTTGTCTAGGGTGTCAAATGTCTGGAAAGGTCTAGGAGCATGTCAGGACACACTACCATGGGACAGAACCTGTAACAGATACTCGTTACCGCTAGCATGGCACGTTGTCTTCCCCTACTGGGGCTGAACCCAGACTGGGAATCACCAAGGAGGTAGTTATCCGTGGCATGACTTTGGATTTGAACAGTGGCCACTTTGTCAAGGATCTCTAGGAGAAAAGGACCATTTAGGATTGGTGTAGAGTTAGCTGATATCTCTTGAGCCTTTGTGGGGTTTTCATTGCTTTCTGTTATCCAGGCTTGCTTTGTTTCATCTGGGCCTTTAAGTCTCTAAAAGAAGTTCGGATAGATCCTGAAATAATAGGACTTAATGCATGAATATAACGCGTTGCTAAATTGGAGGGGTATGGAGCTCCGAAATGTGGCATTGATCATTCTTAATATGTCAATATCCTCTACCTCGGTGAGGGGCGCAAACTTAAATAGTTTCAGTTTTTCCTTTATCATAAGAATATGATTGTGCTCAAGCTTGATGTGGCTACCCTTTTGAATGCCCCCCCCCTGTTTTTGGGTACACAATAACGTCGTTAAAGCCCTTTTACCTCATTTGATGAAACGTCCTTTTTACTGCATTTTTTAGGGGGCTGAGGCAAGGGAACATGTGATATTAAGGTTATATGTTATTTTACCGACCATAATTGCAGAGTGGTACATTTAATCGCTGGCAAAACAATGAAAAACACAGATTTCTTTTTTTTATTTGGCACCCCCTAAAACCTCCTAATTTTCCACCCGTATAACGCCACCTCAACCCCACCGCGACCCATTTTAACCCCTTACCCCACTACCCATAATATATTTATTTAATGTTTGCAGTGTTTTTCGGTGTTATTGTTCGCAGTGAAATGAGGCACTCTGTAATGTTTTAGATGAATTGACTGGTGGGCACATATAATATTTTTTTTTAAGTAGGGGGTGGAAGTGAGGTGGGGGTCAAGGGGGCTTAAGGGGGCTTTCTTCCGCACAAAAAAGGCATTCAATAATAAAACAGCAAAACGGCCAAGCAATGAGGTGGGACAGATCTGACTTTTTTTGTGATGTTATTTCTGGTATTTACCATTTTTTGTTTTTAAGGTAGATTTAAGTTGATTAAATAACTTAGCTGTAGGGTTCGCCCCAATGGTTAGAGTGCAGGGTTTGTCCAATTCGCCTAGGATCTCAGACCTGTTCTCTGGGTCATTGTACTGCTCTCTGAATTAGGACTCCATAAAATAACTTCTTGGTAGCATAGCTTCTTCAAAATCAATATGTCCCTGTAAGAGGGTCAAACATCTGGATGCGTTGCTAATTCCTCTTGGCTCCGCTGAGGACCTCTGTGTACCCGCTGTTTCATTTGGAGTTCGTTTTCACAGATCTTGTCTGATTGGTCTGGGGGTGCAACCATATTAATGGTCCCAACAGTACCAGGGTTGTAGGTAAGCATAATGTGATTGACAGCTAATGCATTATGCAGTGCGTATTCAATATTGCTTAAATAAAGCTGAAGGTTGGCTGCCATCAGGTGTTGCTTATACTTATCTATAACAGAAACGTTCTCTCATGGTCTCATGGTGCATTGCATATTGGACTGAAAATAGGCATCTTAAAAAATATCTGCACGACTTTCCCAGTCTAGTGCCTGCAATCTAGGGTATGAGCGATTCATATTACAGGTTATCACCCAATGCAGGGTGCAACCAAGTTATGGGTGGTGGGTGGGAGGGTTCTTCTGTCTAGCAAATGAAACCCAAGATCACACAGTGTCTCACAAATGTCTACGGCTAGTTGTTTTGGGGGTGGCTTGTTCATTGGGCATGGTGAAAGGACATAAACGGTCGGTACTGTTCATAGCCACACAGTGATTTGAGCTTGTTGATAGGCCATGCCCAAGCACTGTTGGTTTGTTCACTTACCCACTTGCTTGATGCATATTCAAAAAGTAGCACATAGGGCAGGGTTATAGGTCATGTAGATTCAGCATGTTTGCTATGTTCAATGTGACTTGGCACTGGCTAAATGACATTGCCTTGTGCACAGTGTTCGCTGAGAATGTTTGTAAGCCTTACCCAATCGGCATTGTTGCCATGTGTACCCTGTCTCAGCAACTACCATAGAGTAATGCCCAGGCTTAGTGTACTGTGGGGACAGCTATAGCCCAATTACCGTGGGAACTATTGATATACACAATGAGCCATGCCTCCGCCCATTGTCCCATAGGCACTTCCCCCTCTCCCATCCCCCTGAACTTTGCGTTGTCGCACTTGCACGATCTGCATGACACAAGGCCTAGTAAGATCGCTTGTCTTGCCCTCCCTCCCTTGTCGCTCGTAGAAACACTTGTGTACAGGCGCGGTATAAATTACATATCATATCATATAATATCATGGCCATAGAACACATATGTAAGGTATTGTTTGTGGGGCACAGTGAAAACACCAACAGTGTCCCTGGAGCCTGTTGAGATACCCATTGCCTACTCCTGGTATGTTCACTGTGACTCGACATAGCTACAGCCCAGCACACTGTTTACTTGGCATGGCTTGAATCCACGATTAGATGGCATGGTTGGGATTTGTTCCATGCGAAGGGCATGCTCGAAGTCCATGCATGGATACAGTGACCACTGGGCATGTCCTTCCATCATAACCAGTGGGCAATATACATATTTGTGCTGCACAAGGGGCATGGCCAAATGCCATTTACTGGTGCTGGTTTATTTTGGGCATGGTATGAGGCCATGTGCAGAGGGCAGTGATCGGATGTTCACTGTACCCAGGGCAGCGCAGTCGGCCATGATCTTGATACAGTGGCCACTGGGCACGAACACATATTACTGGAATTTGTCATAAAAAAATTAACAGAAAAAAGTTTTAGCTAACCTTTCTCTCATATGAAGCTTTGAAATCCGCTGAATTAGACGTTAGTTTGAGGGATGGTATGGTTTACCATAGTGATAAGCGGAAAACAATGTACTTAAAATGATGTTATGGTTCCACGGACACGTGCTCCTTATGTAAGGGGCATCTTCAGGTTTTGGTGGGGTCGCAGCACAGACACATTTGACCCTTCCCAAAAAAGAAGCTATCTCTGTTCATCTCACCCCTTTCATTCCAGTCACAACCACTAGCTTGTTATTCATCTCTAACGGGAGGATAGCTCAGGGGCAATGCACTCGCCTTGGAAACAGGACGGCGCTGTGCAACACAGGTTCGATTATAGGGTGCACGCTATAAACAAACAATTACAAAAATAAGCATCGGAACCCCCTGTAGTCTACTGACCCCCTTGATGCACTCTGTAATGAAAATAAAAAGGGTAATTTTAAACACACATTAGCAGTCCACAGTGAGAATACTCAAGTCCTCGCAGAAGAATACGGTGTACAATTTGGAAGGCAGTATGTAGCTGTGGTATGACAAAGGTCAAAGGCACGCATATCCCAAGATAGATACAAAACTCAGATTAAACATCACAAGAGTTGAAACACTGGAACATTGCCTAGTATTTTGCCCAAAACTAATTGAACAACGTAAGCTGTTTTTT
The DNA here is from genome assembly GCF_040938575.1 of Ambystoma mexicanum. Classification (NCBI taxonomy): domain Eukaryota; kingdom Metazoa; phylum Chordata; class Amphibia; order Caudata; family Ambystomatidae; genus Ambystoma; species Ambystoma mexicanum. Next base: position 220,852,201 of record NC_090936.1, on the reverse strand, counting down.
AAAAATGTATTTGTTAAAAATTGTGCAATAGAACTAAATGATGTGTTGCAATGGCTATTTGGTAACACAAAATTAGCAGTTAGAGTGGCCATAGTACAGTATTTAGATCATATCTTTCCTGATGATCCTGCATAAGTGTGCACAATTTGCTGTATATGAACTTGTGAACTGCGGAAGATATCTTTATTGATTTTATTGATGTTTTGATTTTGGGCGTGATATGATTGATTGATGTTTTGATGCCTTTGTTAATTTTATACACAACTATTAGATTTATTGTTGATATATTACACAATTTGTTTAATTTGTTTGTCAAGAAAAACGTTTGAAAGGTTGATTTTATCAACCAACCAAATAAAAAAATAAATTAAAAAAAGGTTATGAGTTTAGAGCTAAAGGGGGAGGCGCATGTGTCCAGCCTGGATTTCTGACAGGCAGAGACCTGAAACCATGAGAATGGAAAATGTAAAATAAATAATAAAAATAAAAATCAAAAAATGTGGTCCAGCACAAAGACAAGGCATGGATTAGAAGCTATGAGGAAGGGACACTTTAACCTGCCATCGTTGCTTGACAAAGATCACGAACCTGAAAGAATGCAAGTGCTCATCGATCTTGAATACAGTGGACCGATTGTCACCCTTGGGGAATGTTTGGGACGCATATCATAGCAGGCTGCGAGCATGGAATAACATAGAGATTGGAAGTAACCAGAAAGTTGCCTGCATCTGAAAATAGACTGCGATTAGAAGACATCCGTGTTTTTCAAATGTTGAAGAGATGTTCCCAAAAGTACATTAAGAATTGAATGACGATGTGGCGCCTATATGAATGGTCGTTACGTGAAGAAACACTACCATTCAATAAACATTTTTGAAACGTGTACCCTGAGAACAATATTATTCTCAGGCCGAGACAATTTTGAAATATTTAGGGACCAGCAGCTGTGACAGGTTTGTCATTTTTAGATTAAATGTCTTGCCCAGGATCACACACTTTGGTTGATGGTCAAGCTGAGTTTTAACTAAATCTGCAGTTTATGCACTCAGCGAAGTTGTTTCCTATGTCTCTTCTTACTTGAAGAGGACATTATTTTTCAATGTTTGACTTTCAATATCTAAATACCACCCTGCTTTGCAGACCTCACTTGGAAAGTATACATACTGAATGATAAACCAACATAACGCTATTTGTTTTAAAACATCCGTATAGAAACATGCTATGCAAAAGGAGGCTAATTATTGCTTAATTGACTTCATCATGGATGGAAGTCTACAAGTACTTGAATCGTAAATGAAGTGAGCCTAGAAATATCATCTGAGATGTTACTGCTGTATTTTAAATATTTAAAAATCACTCAATAAAATAAAGCATTCAGTAAGGTCACCTGCTTATAGTCATTGATTGGCCCAGACTGCCATAACGTTATTCACGAGGTTCTAGAAATCGGCAAACAATGTTCTGGCTATAACCTTTTACAATGAAATTGTATTAAGGAAATACAATTCAGGACATTGTGAGAAAACAAACATGTTCCCACAAGGCAGCATAGTACCTTCAAGTGAGATAAAATTATACTTCAAGGATTAGAATATCATCCAGCGACAGAGTCAAGCTATGAGAATCAACATTTTGGATGACACCCCATGGCAATGACTCCACCTCACCCACATGAGATTGTACCGCACATCACCCACCCACAGCGGCCAACACCTCTCCGTAAGAGTGCACCTCCCACATCCCTCTACCTAACATGGCAGCCCATGACCACGGCATCAGTGCACCCAACTGAACAGTCGTAGGTCACTGGCCTAGATGACCTGTGGTAATGCTCCACGACACACCAACCAGTAAATTGCTACAGGAGTCCTGAATGGACTGTCACTTCTCACACCCACATGCACCCACCACCCCTGCATTGCCATCCGGCATGCACATGAGTGAAACAGCAAGTAGCCACGTGTGCACAAGAGCAGCAGCATGAACGATAACCATGATGTAACAGACAGCTCCATTGTGGCAGGGGCCACTGTACACTTTATTGCAAATCTCGCACATTACCAATACACAGGTAACATGAGTGTGTCGGTCACCATTCATAGCACAGCATGCAGGAAAATCAGCCTGTTGAAGTCACTGCACATTATCAACAGGGATCCGCCAAACGGCAGGTGATTGGCAGTCAATTCTCTGAAAAAACCATCTTCAGGGACAAATAGCCTGAAACGGCAACAGGCTGCAAGGGACAAGGGGTCGGTAGGCACAGTCAGAGCCCTAAGTGGGACGTCTGACCCCATCCCTACCCACAGCCAGCAGCAACAAACATTCATGGAGCCATGCCAGTACTGAAGTGTGCTTAAATCAGATGCAGAGGTCCCGATGGAGAGACTTGTGACAATATACTTACCCTCTGCATGGGCTCCGGTGCTGGCCCGGTAACACATACTGGCCTATGTTCATACAAGAGCTCACAATGCACACAGCTTGTCATGGGGCACACAGAGACATGCATACTTGCAACGTACCAACCTGTCTTCCAAATGTATTCTTATGTGGACCAACTTGATGTCCATGGTGCACCCCTTCCAGACCGCTCTATGCAAGAAAGTGGCTTGATGCAACCATTTGCACATATTCATAGGCATCTGGCAAAGGATTTATGAACCCCACAAATTCTGAGGAGCCATTGAATGCATGACTCCCCCTACTCTAATCAGTAGTGCTAGGTCCTAATGAACAGCGTGTCCTTCACTTTTTCACAAGAGACACTCAAACCACGAGGTTGCCAGAAAAAAGGGCCCATTCACCTTATCGATATAGCTGCCAAGTACAAAGTCAGTGTGCTCACTCAGGATGTAGACAGGTCATGGCAGATGCACACAGGAATGCATTGCACCTAACTACCTCATGCCCGCACACCACTCCTTCATTCACCTTGAATATCTTGTGCATGGCCTATTTATTTGGGAACCCACCATCGCTGCACATACTGCCTGCCCATGCGAGGACGCCACATAAAAAGATATAGAGCCGATATATATTCCCATACATGGGCGTGACCGCTACATGTCTGCACATACCATTTCCAAAGGCCGCATGGCCTGTTGAGCACATCATCGATGCAGTATCCACACTGCCTCCAAAAAAAGGACTGCACACCTAACGCACGTGGATTCACATGTGCATCATGACACAGGCACAACGAAGAGCCATGCAAATGTGTGCACATCGGGACATGATCATACATTGTACGCATGTGAATGTCTTTCAATGCCATTGCAAAGAACATACCCACAATGGCCATGTGCATGGTAAGGCATGACATTGTCCGGCACACCACAACCTGCAGAGTTACAAATTACACACACGACAAAATGGGCATGAGTCGTGGGTGGCACAAGATGAAGGGTATTGAATGGCACAAGACAGTGGTGACCACAATGGTGAAAAAAGTATGACAGTGAATGAAACATACACAGTGAAGATGTGGTGCACAAAGGAAGTAAGTTGAACAAGCATGTGACAGAAATGTGAAGTAAACAACATACAAGGCACACTCTGCAGGGAGAGTGAAATGAGATGGACAGAAATGGCAAAACACAAATCCAATCACAGTTCACTCCCTGACCGCTCTGGATCATTGTCCCCCATGACACCCACCTCCACCTCCTCATCAACAGGACTCATGTACAGGGGAGGACTCGATATCCCTGACAGGGGCAGTGCGGATACTGTGCTCGGTAGGGTGCACTGGTGCAGATGGCCCTGTCAGTGTGCTGCTGGCCTTTGTTGCCCCCACATTCTAGGCACCTCTGGTGGTTGAGGTGCTTGTGTCCACCACTGTGGGCTGCCGGCCCCTGCTTCTCGTGACCCTCCCGCACAGACCCGAGTGTTTTTCCAGTGAGTCCATTGCATCTCTGCCTCCACAGCCTTTCCTGCTTCCTTCCATGTGAGGTGTCACCAGTATGTAAAGGCCCTTTATGTGACGTGGTAGCGGGTGGTTTCTGGCCATGCTCACTGCTGCCATGGCATCAAGCTGAGCTGGATGTTGCAACATGTGCTGGTGGGCAATCTGTGTATGACTGTGCGCATTGGCAGCCTTCAATGGTTTATGCAGGGAGCCTTGACTCACCAATGAAAGGACAGTGGTGTGTACACATGCACAAGAGCATGCGACCACATTTGGGCATGTCCATTTGCCATATGTAGCACCTCACCTCTGCTAGGTGGCAGCGGTGTTTGAAGTTGTACATTTTAGGAAGGCAGGACACTGTGATAACCTGACCGAACTGTGCACATGTCAGGGACTGCTTCTTCCTCCCTGTGAGCAATGTGGTGCTGTGTACATGCATGTTCACCTGTGTGATGCGCTGTGTCATGGACATTTTTGCATGTTCCATCAAGCATCACCTGTCCAGGAGTATTGTGCAGCAGACGTTGTCCACTGGTGGATATGCATGGCATGATTGGCATTGCATCTATCTGCGTATGTCATGTACCTGATGGCTATGTCACACAGACTGGTGGAGGCATGTACGGACACCTGAGCTTTCCATTAAGTGTGATTGGGTGTTGGGGGGTCCTGGCCTGCTGGATGTCTGAGTGGCCATGCTATGCAGCTTCTGCCTCTGTCTGTGCGTGCATGTCCATTGCATGTGTGAATTCACAGCTATGTGTTTCGCATGTGTATATATCATGCTGGGTCTGACCGGCATCCATATGTCTGCACGAACATCAATGTCCTGGTACAGGTTACACCAGGCACATGTGAGATGTGACTGCAATGCTGCTCAGCTTACATGTCACTGGACTGTGTGCGACATTCAGTTTTTTCCAAGTGTGCTGCATCACTTGGGTATGTGAGCAGGTATTGTGTCTTTCAATTTACCAGAGGTTCGTCTTTTTCCTAGTTTGCAGCTTGTTTGATGATTGTAGAAGGCCATGTTCTTGATGGTGTCACATGTGTGGAGAGATCAGGATGTGTCTTGGTATGTGCCTTTGTCGTTGTGTGGAATGTATGTGCTGTGTCTATCTTGCATTGTGTTGACTATGTTGATATTGTCGGAGCGGTTCTCATACACATGTGACATCTGATGTATGCTCTGCCATTCCGTGGTGTAATGCCCGAGTTGGGTGGCCGGCATGTATTTTACACGCATCAAGGGGGTGCTTTCATCCTTCATTCTCCCTTTCTTGGCCATGTGCTATGGGCGTTTCTGCAGGTGTCTCAGTGGGTGTGTCTATCCACTTGGGGGTTCAGTGGGAGTGTCCATGCATTGGAGGGTGAGTCGTCTGTGTGTCTGTGTCTTGCTGGGTGTGCCGGGGGCATAGTGTGCTTTCGTGGGTGTGAGAGCCAAAGGGTGTAAGTTTGGACATATTTACTAAGCAAAAGAGAATTGTGGGATGTGTGTGTGGAGTATCATAAGTTAAACCATGCAGTTGATGGAGTAAGTATGGCGCATATTGAAGGTAAATTTGTTGATTGGCACAGAAACAGAATGGGTGTTTGGAGAAGGTGTGTGGGTGCATGAGGATCACAATCACGGGTGGTATGTGCACATATTCGTCAAGTTTGAGTTTCTTTTTCCTTGATGCGTTCACTTATGTAGGAGTTCATTCCACTGTTGGAAGCTATATGGGATATTTCTGATCATGTGTGATTTTTCTTAATGAGTCAGACCTGACTTATGTCTGTTTTTGTGCATGGTGTGAGATCCGCTAATTTTCTGTGTCTGACTTAGTAAATATGCCAATTGGGTCATTGCTTACACTACACATAAGGTAAATGGCTGTTCACGTAACTCAGGGTCGTTTGTTTGTAATACAACACATCTTTTTGTCATTGATTTTTGATGTTTATTATTTGTTGTTTCGTTATTAGGATAACCTTATATGTGTATTTGTTTGAATATTAATATTTGTACGTTTTGTGTATATTGTCCTCTACTACCTGGTTTTAGGAATGTCTAAATCTCTTTTTTAGACTTTTTAATATTACATGGGTATTTATTTGTAATAAAATATGTACTTTATGATTAACTTATTTTGCATATTTGATTGTTTGAGATGGCAACACTATGCAAGCCCTCTTTTTTTCCTTGTTTAATTTGTAATTAGTTCTGTTCTCTTTATTTAATGGAAAATATCTGTCTTAGTGACCCTAGACAGTAGGGAACAGTAGGTTTGGCAATAGACCTTGTTTTGAGGGGTCTGATGTTCTAAACATACACCATGGTTTACAGTAATGTTCACGTAACTTACACATGAAAAGGTCGTAGTTAGTAAATTGGGCCAATATACATATATAAAATAGTCAGTGAGAAAACTTTAGTTAAGAGAACGTTAAATTGAAACAGTTCAAAACAACACAACCCATCAAATAAAAAATAAGGTTAACTGAACGGATGTTAAGGTGATGGTTTAATGGAACAAAACTCTTGACATTTCGCAAGTGCATGAAGCTACCCCATAACTCTAGGTCCCTTATTGCATGGCCCATGAGTACACTAATGACAGATGTCATCAGATATGACATGATTTATTACATAATCACCAACATTGCTGGAAACTAGATTGATAGATAAAGATGTCCTCATCTATATTGCAAAGATGATACATGTGAAATCGCTTTGCGTAGATAAGAGAAACTGAAACTTTCATCAAAATGCTACATTAGTAGGTGTTGGTGTAACTCACCTGAATGGTACTCAATTGGTCAACCTCAGAATGATAATGGGCTGCATTATCATTCAAACTCGTGATTGTTGAGACACACACACACGTAGGGATTGCTGAACTTGCTCACTCACTGACCAATCCTCCAGCATCTACATACATTCTAATTTATTCAGTATTTACTCACAGTGCCTAGACACTTTTATTCAGTTTCCTGAGTGCACCTTCTAGGAGGACTTTTAGCAATAGTTCCATCTTAACAATGCAAGCAATTTGCAAACAATACCATATTTTGAAACACAGTCATTATAAGAAAGCAGTCTTATTATGGCCATTGTAGAAGATAGAGTTATTTTTAAATCAATGACGCTAGTTCACAAGTGTCTGTATGGGAAAGCACCGGTCTATCTGAAATCGAAAATTGTTCGATACATACCAGTGCGTACACTAAGATCAGAAACACTGGGACATAATGTTGTTAGACAACATAAAAAAGCAAATGGTTTAGGGAGAGCCTTCCCAGTTTGTGTAGCAACAAACCGGAACAGACTTCCCTTGAACCTGACACTAGAGACTGACTACCTCTCTTTCAGAAAAAGTCTGAAAACATACCTGTTCAAATGAACAGAGTTTCTTGATAGTTAGATAGTTAGGTATAGCTGTTGAGCTGGGGCGACCACTTTTTTGATAGGGGCTTGTGGGATGTGGTCAGAAAATCATAGACGAAAAAGGGGTTTTCCCAGAAACAAGCTACCTGTTGTTGTCACAATCTCGGGCGCAAGGTCTAGATAAAGATGAGGAACATGCAGGAGAAACGTAATCTTATTATAGAATCAATCTGTACAAAAGCTAGTATTTTACTCAAAAAACATGATTTTATTTGATTACATAAAAAGATTGAACATAATTAGTTCGATTAAAAAAACACCAAAGATGACCAAAATCACAATCCTGTTTAACAGAAACGGTTAGATAATAGAGGTAGTCATGTGGGACCACTTCATTTCATCCAATCATGTATCAGGCCTATTTTCTTTTATGAATATAGGTGATGTTAGTAGTTGTGTAAGTGACTTTTCAACACAAACAATGACTCATGAAAACATTTTTGAACGACCACTAATGGTACAGTATATGGGCATAAGCCCATCTGTAAACAGTGTCGACAGGTTAGCTCTGTTTCCAGCCTTATAGGTCAACACCAGTCTTTTGTGAGTGGCTGTCGTCGTGGGATGGAAGTGAGACCATATAAGACTTTCGTCAGGACACGTTAAGGCGGTGTTAGTAACCCCAGCATCGAAATCTTCATACTGGGCTGAGAGTATCAAAAGATGTATTTCTAAAAACAAACAAACACAATAGGTTCAAAACTAGCTAAGTTCCAAATGTCATTCATCAGCAAGCCTCATCAGTATTTCTATGACCTGCACTGTCTTATTTTAGTGGGTGTGCAACCAAGAAACTGAGTGGTTAATCCCCTCAGTCTCGATCAAAGTTAGTTAAATAACTTATATTTTTGGAGTATCTTATTATTGATGTAGAGAGATATTTATCGTTTTCTTATTTAAGCATTCTTCATAAAAGTGTTATTCATGTTATTTCTATAGAGCGATGTTATTTTTTGTACCTTCAAGTGGAGCTCCATTTTCACAATATTTGATGGAGTGTTACAAGGTCCAAGAGTTATTAATGACTTTGTTTCCTTTTTGAAGCAAAGGGTGTCGATCAATGGCTTATAGTGACTAGAGGAAAAAGGAAAAAGAGGAATGCATGTAATGCACATCAGTGTTGTAGCGATTGCCTCGCTACAGATACATTATGGAGGGAATATATGTGAGTCCTCATACCTTTAATCCATAGTGATGCTGTTGCCATCAGTACAAAGGCAAAATGCGGTGTTGTTGGAATCCGTATAGACGAAAACGGGGCAGTACGTAACAAATATCGCGTGTGTACCCGATCTACAAATTCAAAAGGTACACAAAAGGACTATGAATGAAAAGGAATCCAATCTACTTTTCAATACAAAAAAACTCTAAATGCGGGAGACTTACTTGTACGTATGGAACAGGACTATTTGTTCTCTGTCCAGACGGTCGCGTACCGTGTCGGTGATCATGTGATTTATATGGCGCCTTTATACATGATCACACGTTAGCGTTGGCGTGATGACGTGTTTTCTAATGGCTAGCCTGATGCGAATGAAAACGCAAAAGACAACACGCAAAAGGGACGGAGGAAATCGGCCATTTCTGAATGGTTGCCCAAGATCTAGATGGATGTGTGTTAAAAATATGGCTGTTTCTGAAAGGCGGCACAGAGCATGGGAGCAGGTTGTTATAAAACACAATGCAGTGGAAGCTCTGGGATGTATCATCCAAATCTAGTGAAACGTCCATAATTCTGACTAGCAGGACTGTAAGCTGCTTGGTCCCCGATATTAAAAGGGGAAGAGACACATCTCATTTGTGTATAAACAGATTCCATTCGATATATAAATTTAGGCCGCTTTTAACCGAGTCTTGTTTGTGGATCCATTTTTGTTCAAGTTTACGTAGATTGAGGTCCCTATCTCCCCCTCTGGGATGTGGATCGAGAGTTTGCAAGACAAACCAGGTCAAATCATTGAAAGAGTGTTTCATTTTATTGTAGTGATCTACTAGTGGTTTATCTTTGGTATTATTCTTAATGCATGAGCGATGTTCTCCTATTCTAGTTCTGATAGTACGTTTAGATTTCCCAATGTACATCAGATTGCATGGACAGATAATACAATAGATCACCCATTTTGTGGCACAGTTGGAAAAAGATTTTAGTGTCCAAGTACCAGTCTTGAGCTCAATAGTTTTGACATTCCTAGTGAAGTTACACATTAGGCATTTGCCACATTTGTAGTGGCCTACAATTGGAGGGAGGCTCCATAGTGTGGATTGTGTAGATGGTATGGTAAACTGTCTGGGATACGTGTGGACCAATCTGTCCCCGATATTTTGTAACCGTTTGAAAGCAAAACGGGGGGGAGGAATAGAAAAGGCCTCCGTATTTATCATTTGCCAGTGTTTGAGAATAATTCTCCTCAAGGCATTGCTGATGGGAGTGTAGGTTGTCACGCAGGTGATTTTATCTAGTTGCGTGCGGTCTTGTTTTTCTAAGCAGTCTGCTCTCGGAGTGTTTTTAGCCCTTTTGTATGCTCTTCTGATCGTATGGGGTGGGTAACCCCTTTCTTTCAAATTGTTCTTTAATTTGTCACTGTGGGTTACAAAATCTTGTTTCTCAGAACAATTCCGCCTGATCCTCAAAAACTGTCCGAACGGCAGGTTTTCTTTCAGTGATTGAGGATGGAAGCTCTCAAAATGCAGGAGTGTATTTTTTTGAGTTGGTTTCTTATAGAGGCTGGTTCCAATTCCATTGTTAGATCTGCGGTATATAAGGAGATCTAAAAAAGGTATTTCTTTGATGTTAGCTTCCCATGTGAACTGCAATGATGGCTCGCGTTGGTTAAGCCAGATGTTGAAACTAGTAAGTTCTTCTTTTGTACCGCGCCAAATCATGAAAATATCATCGATATAGCGATGCCATGTGTGGATGTTTTTTCCGAAAGGGTTCGTATCATGGCATATATGGGTGTTTTCAAAATGATCCATGTATAGGTTAGCCAAATCTGGGGCAAAAGTAGCCCCCATGCTTGTGCCATTTAGCTGTTGATAAAACGAGTTCTTATGAATAAAGAAATTTTTTGTCAGGGCAATGTGTATGCATTCGGCAATAAACGCCGAAGGAGGCTGTTTGTCAGGTCTTGTTTCCAAGAGTTTGAACATCACATCAATACATTTTGTTTGAGGTATATTAGTGTAAAGTGATGTGATGTCGAGGGTGACAAAGAGATCTTCTGATTGTATAGTAATAGACTGCAAGATTTTTATCATAGCAGTAGAGTCTTGAATGTAAGATCTCATTTTATTGACGAAAGGTCTCAAATACACGTCTGCATAGACTGACAGAGGTTCCAAAAGTGAACCGATAGCAGACACTATTGGCCGTCCCGGGGGACATGTCAAATGTTTATGGATTTTGGGCAAGCAATAAAACGCCGGGGTGACTGGATTTTTGTTTACCAAAAATAATTTTTCGTCATCATTTATCCACCCTTGGTGAGCTGCATGTGTCATGAGATTGTCGATTTCTTCCATGATTCTGGTGGTAGGGTCTGTAGGAATAGATTTATAGACCGAGGTATCAGATAGTTGTTTATCAACCTCTTTTTCATAAAGATCCGAACCCCATAATACAATCCCCCCGCCTTTGTCAGCCGGTTTTATTATGAATAAAGGGTTGGATTCCAGATTCTTCAATGCCAGTTGTTCTGCTTTTGTCAGATTATGTATTTGTCGATTTTTATTAGTACATAGAAATTTCATATCCCTTAGTATTCTGTTTTCGAAGGCCAGAATTTCTGGTGATACATGGATTGTAAAGGGGTAAAGTTAGATGGTGTTTTTTTTCCCGATTTATTGTCATTTTCTGGGGCTGGATTATTTTTATCATGGAAGAAAAAACGCAATCTGACCGCTCGAAAGAAATTCCTCATTTCAATTTCTGTTTGAAAAAGGTCTGCTCGTGCTGCCGGAACAAAGGATAGACCTTTGGATAAAAGTTTTATTTCGTCCGGCAGTAATGTGTGTTTGCTTAGGTTGAAAATCAGGTTTACCATGTTGATGGGGGGATCCATTGGCGGGTCCGCATCCCATGGTTGCCCCATTGTCTGTTTCTTCCCCGAGTGCCTCTCCTTTGAAAAAACTGCTGTTGTCCTCTTTGAGGTTGAGTGACATCACTTATATTTAAAGCATTTGTAGAGTTGTCTGAGTCACTACTATTGGAGGAGTTGGAGAAAGTTACCCGTTTTCTGTTTCTTTGGGATCTTATTTGTGGCTGTCCATTCCAATTAGTCTGGTTTGGATTGAGTTGTTGAAAAAAGCCGGGAACTAAATAGGGGTATGTAACTTCTTCTTCGTAATTAGCGATATCCTTCTTCAGTTTCCAGATCTTTTTGTCTAGTGTTAGTGTTTGAAATTTAGACATTTCTAAGTTCAATTTTTCTAAAGCAGATTTTGCCTCAGAAATTGAAATGAGGAATTTCTTTCGAGCGGTCAGATTGCGTTTTTTCTTCCATGATAAAAATAATCCAGCCCCAGAAAATGACAATAAATCGGGAAAAAAACCACCATCTAACTTTACCCCCTTACAATCCATGGTATCACCAGAAATTCTGGCCTTCGAAAACAGAATACTAAGGGATATGAAATTTCTATGTACTAATAAAAATCGACAAATACATAATCTGACAAAAGCAGAACAACTGGCATTGAAGAATCTGGAATCCAACCCTTTATTCATAATAAAACCGGCTGACAAAGGCGGGGGGATTGTATTATGGGGTTCGGATCTTTATGAAAAAGAGGTTGATAAACAACTATCTGATACCTCGGTCTATAAATCTATTCCATCAGACCCTACCACCAGAATCATGGAAGAAATCGACAATCTCATGACACATGCAGCTCACCAAGGGTGGATAAATGATGACGAAAAATTATTTTTGGTAAACAAAAATCCAGTCACCCCGGCGTTTTATTGCTTGCCCAAAATCCATAAACATTTGACATGTCCCCCGGGACGGCCAATAGTGTCTGCTATCGGTTCACTTTTGGAACCTCTGTCAGTCTATGCAGACGTGTTTTTGAGACCTTTCGTCAATAAAATGAGATCTTACATTCAAGACTCTACTGCTATGATAAAAATCTTGCAGTCTATTACTATACAATCAGAAGATCTCTTTGTCACCCTCGACATCACATCACTTTACACTAATATACCTCAAACAAAATGTATTGATGTGATGTTCAAACTCTTGGAAACAAGACCTGACAAACAGCCTCCTTCGGCGTTTATTGCCGAATGCATACACATTGCCCTGACAAAAAATGTCTTTATTCATAAGAACTCGTTTTATCAACAGCTAAATGGCACAAGCATGGGGGCTACTTTTGCCCCAGATTTGGCTAACCTATACATGGATCATTTTGAAAACACCCATATATACCATGATACGAACCCTTTCGGAAAAAACATCCACACATGGCATCGCTATATAGATGATATTTTCATGATTTGGCGCGGTACAAAAGAAGAACTTACTAGTTTCAACATCTGGCTTAACCAACGCGAGCCATCATTGCAGTTCACATGGGAAGCTAACATCAAAGAAATACCTTTTTTAGATCTCCTTATATACCGCAGATCTAACAATGGAATTGGAACCAGCCTCTATAAGAAAACAACTCAAAAAAATACACTCCTGCATTTTGAGAGCTTCCATCCTCAATCACTGAAAGAAAACCTGCCGTTCGGACAGTTTTTGAGGATCAGGCGGAATTGTTCTGAGAAACAAGATTTTGTAACCCACAGTGACAAATTAAAGAACAATTTGAAAGAAAGGGGTTACCCATCCCATACGATCAGAAGAGCATACAAAAGGGCTAAAAACACTCCGAGAGCAGACTGCTTAGAAAAACAAGACCGCACGCAACTAGATAAAATCACCTGCGTGACAACCTACACTCCCATCAGCAATGCCTTGAAGAGAATTATTCTCAAACACTGGCAAATGATAAATACGGAGGCCTTTTCTATTCCTCCCCCCCGTTTTGCTTTCAAACGGTTACAAAATATCAGGGACAGATTGGTCCACACGTATCCCAGACAGTTTACCATACCATCTACACAATCCACACTATGGAGCCTCCCTCCAATTGTAGGCCACTACAAATGTGGCAAATGCCTAATGTGTAACTTCACTAGGAATGTCAAAACTATTGAGCTCAAGACTGGTACTTGGACACTAAAATCTTTTTCCAACTGTGCCACAAAATGGGTGATCTATTGTATTATCTGTCCATGCAATCTGATGTACATTGGGAAATCTAAACGTACTATCAGAACTAGAATAGGAGAACATCGCTCATGCATTAAGAATAATACCAAAGATAAACCACTAGTAGATCACTACAATAAAATGAAACACTCTTTCAATGATTTGACCTGGTTTGTCTTGCAAACTCTCGATCCACATCCCAGAGGGGGAGATAGGGACCTCAATCTACGTAAACTTGAACAAAAATGGATCCACAAACAAGACTCGGTTAAAAGCGGCCTAAATTTATATATCGAATGGAATCTGTTTATACACAAATGAGATGTGTCTCTTCCCCTTTTAATATCGGGGACCAAGCAGCTTACAGTCCTGCTAGTCAGAATTATGGACGTTTCACTAGATTTGGATGATACATCCCAGAGCTTCCACTGCATTGTGTTTTATAACAACCTGCTCCCATGCTCTGTGCCGCCTTTCAGAAACAGCCATATTTTTAACACACATCCATCTAGATCTTGGGCAACCATTCAGAAATGGCCGATTTCCTCCGTCCCTTTTGCGTGTTGTCTTTTGCGTTTTCATTCGCATCAGGCTAGCCATTAGAAAACACGTCATCACGCCAACGCTAACGTGTGATCATGTATAAAGGCGCCATATAAATCACATGATCACCGACACGGTACGCGACCGTCTGGACAGAGAACAAATAGTCCTGTTCCATACGTACAAGTAAGTCTCCCGCATTTAGAGTTTTTTTGTATTGAAAAGTAGATTGGATTCCTTTTCATTCATAGTCCTTTTGTGTACCTTTTGAATTTGTAGATCGGGTACACACGCGATATTTGTTACGTACTGCCCCGTTTTCGTCTATAGGGATTCCAACAACACCGCATTTTGCCTTTGTACTGATGGCAACAGCATCACTATGGATTAAAGGTATGAGGACTCACATATATTCCCTCCATAATGTATCTGTAGCGAGGCAATCGCTACAACACTGATGTGCATTACATGCATTCCTCTTTTTCCTTTTTCCTCTAGTCACTATAAGCCATTGATCGACACCCTTTGCTTCAAAAAGGAAACAAAGTCATTAATAACTCTTGGACCTTGTAACACTCCATCAAATATCGTGAAAATGGAGCTCCACTTGAAGGTACAAAAAATAACATCGCTCTATAGAAATAACATGAATAACACTTTTATGAAGAATGCTTAAATAAGAAAACGATAAATATCTCTCTACATCAATAATAAGATACTCCAAAAATATAAGTTATTTAACTAACTTTGATCGAGACTGAGGGGATTAACCACTCAGTTTCTTGGTTGCACGCCCACTAAAATAAGACAGTGCAGGTCATAGAAATACTGATGAGGCTTGCTGATGAATGACATTTGGAACTTAGCTAGTTTTGAACCTATTGTGTTTGTTTGTTTTTAGAAATACATCTTTTGATACTCTCAGCCCAGTATGAAGATTTCGATGCTGGGGTTACTAACACCGCCTTAACGTGTCCTGACGAAAGTCTTATATGGTCTCACTTCCATCCCACGACGACAGCCACTCACAAAAGACTGGTGTTGACCTATAAGGCTGGAAACAGAGCTAACCTGTCGACACTGTTTACAGATGGGCTTATGCCCATATACTGTACCATTAGTGGTCGTTCAAAAATGTTTTCATGAGTCATTGTTTGTGTTGAAAAGTCACTTACACAACTACTAACATCACCTATATTCATAAAAGAAAATAGGCCTGATACATGATTGGATGAAATGAAGTGGTCCCACATGACTACCTCTATTATCTAACCGTTTCTGTTAAACAGGATTGTGATTTTGGTCATCTTTGGTGTTTTTTTAATCGAACTAATTATGTTCAATCTTTTTATGTAATCAAATAAAATCATGTTTTTTGAGTAAAATACTAGCTTTTGTACAGATTGATTCTATAATAAGATTACGTTTCTCCTGCATGTTCCTCATCTTTATCTAGACCTTGCGCCCGAGATTGTGACAACAACAGGTAGCTTGTTTCTGGGAAAACCCCTTTTTCGTCTATAGTTAGATAGTTAGCCAGGATTTTCTTTCTCTTTGTTTGACTACAGCCAAGTGTCTTGTCTGATATGTGGTAATGTGTTGTTTATTGTCTTCATGTTGGGCCCCGATGCCTGCGGGCTTCTGGAGCCATACAAATTTATAAATAAAAATAAATTAATAAATAAATTGTAACAAATTTGTAACACGAACCTGATGATTTTATCATATTGTTATGCAAACAAGGACAAAACACAGTGCTACAGTAAGCATCACAAAATGAAACAATGCACCCATTTTTTAATGGCTTTGGTGCAGTTCATGTTGTGTTTTGCATCATGCAGGTTTTCCGGATCATGGGACTTTATCAATTTTTTTGGGGTGGTAAAGCGGTGGATTCACTGCCAGCTTTTTGTTGAAGTTAAAGCCTCCACTTCACCTCCAGGATTATAATTTGGCAAATGGTATGTTATGTTAAAGTCTCTTATCCCGTGCACTGTTGCCACCTGTGTGGTCTCTTGGCGCTCTGGCAGATCTGTTATGCAAGAGGGTGGCTGGTATATTAGTAGGACTGAACGGGAAAAAGGGCAAGAGAGCTGTGATGTGCTGTTGGCACACCGGTCACTGAGCGTAGGTGTGTTTGTTTTCGATTAGTGGCCGACATGTGGTGTTGCGGTTGGTGGCTGAGATGTGGTGTTGGGCGAGATTATGATGTGGGAAGAATTATGGTAATTCCAGGACTGCCAACATAGTGCTGGTTATGGATTTACCACCACTTCTTTTCTGCACCATTGAACTTGTAACGTGTGCTATTGGCAATTACAGAGACGTATTACCTACACAATTACTCTAATATTGGCTTTGTATGGATTAACACATAGGTATGATTTCTCCGGAGACCAAAAACTCAGGAAATATTTCAATACCACAGTGAACGGAGGGTAGCACAGGGGGTAACATGCTGGTCTGGGAAACAAGACTATACAAAGCAACAGAGGTTCAAATCCCAAATCTGCCTTAGAAACTGAACTCCGGTACTGTGTTATGTACTTTATAAAAACAAGAAAAAACATTAAATAAATGTTGGCTTCTCAGTCAGCCTATCTCTCTCTTTTCTTCCTTAACATTGTGTTGCCCACCCTTACATGATGTGTTTCATGTTCTTTCTTTGTTCTTTGTGCATTGCAGGACCACAGTGTAGGCAAGTGCGGCAACATCTATTTCAGAAAGGTAGCAGGCTTCCCTCTCCAGAAAGAACATGGCATGATAACCTGTTCTGTGGTTTTTTCCCACTTTGAGAGTTTGCAGCCATCGCTTTTTGCTCACTATACCTTTCACAGATGGGTGTAAACTCTCAAAGTGGGAAAAAACCACAGAACAGGTTATCATGCCATGTTCTTCTGGAGAGAGGCGCCTGCTACTTTTTTGAAAAAATATTGCAAGGAACTTGGGGTTGGCCACCCTGAGTTACCTGGGGGAAACAAGAAGTGGGCCCCTTGCTCACTGTGCTCAGAGAGGCACAGCTCCGCCTCACTGAGGAGGCCCAATAAGGCAGAAAGACGTGTATGGGGTTGCTGTTGGTACTCTTGTTCAGAGGAGAATTGCCATAGCATTTCGGTGCTGGACTACCCATGTGGCCAAAAAGTGATGGCTGCAAACTCTCAAAGTGGGGAAAAAAACAGAGAACAGGTTATAGCTCCATGTTCTTTCTGGGGGGGGGGGTGGGGGGGGCGCCTGCTACCTTTTTGAAAAAAATGCAGCAATATCTATGTAAAGGTCGAAAGTCAAGCTACACAATATTTCAATACATCATATGTACTACGTCTTATCATAGTAGCATTAGAGGTTTACACTCGGACACTGCTTCATGTAATACAATACACCTCAACCGGCACATTACAACTTTGCCAATTTATAATGCATCTTTGAAATACCGGTTTATTGTGCAGAATAAAACGAACTAAACGTTATGGACATATCGCTAATTCAAACAAAGGTTAGCAAATCCAGGTGGAATGGCGTTGCCGGACATCTTCTGCACAGCATACGATAAAGAACAGGTTCTCAAAGAGTAATGTTCGCATCAATTAATTTAGATTCTTTTATCATGAAAATTTTGCAAAGGCAATGTTGGCTGCCGCTGATAATCCCTGCGATCTGTCAACAGATCTCCCAGAGTCCACCTTCACAAAGAGGAGCATCTGTTGGTTTACTGAACAAATTGTGGGCTGCTGATAGCTGCCAGGAGCTTATATTGAGAAATGTTCTTCTATGTAAGCACCCGATAAGGCCCAGCGGTTCATTCGTGTATCAAAGGGAGGCCATTCTCAAAAAGGGGACATACTTGTAATATGTTTAGTTAAGTTTATGATGACGTACTTCAATAGACTCCACTAAAGTAGAATCAACACAATGGGAATGCAGTGTGAATCCAGTTCTTCTTGTGCTGAGGGCACTGGATCTACACAAAACATCAAAGTCTGAACTACAATCAAGTGATTAAAGTCACACAGGGCAAATCTAGTGCAGCATGAAACGAAGAATTTGGGAGTGGTAGTTGGTAGCAGTGAAATACACATTCAATCATGTTAAATGTGCATTGTTTACTAAATAGTCAGATGTGTTATCTGTTTTCATATGGTTTGGCATTTTGAACGAACATCTTACAGGCATACAATTGGCCTCATTATAAGTATGGCGGTAAGGCAACAACAGTGCCGTTAGTGCTACTGACAGAGTTGCTACCATACCACCATACTACGAGCTGTGTTCGCGGGTGCCTGTCAGCCCACCAGGTCTGATCTGGCGGGCAGAGCGGCACCCGCGAGCACAGCAAGTCGGATGCACCGGCACCGTTGTAAACGGTGCCGGTGCATCCAATGTCCCCGTTCCCCATTGAGCCCTATGGGGCTTAAATGGGAATGGGGATGTAGCAGGCCCGGCACCCGCGAAAGGGCAATTACCATGTCCGGCTGGGACAGAATAGCCCGTTAATTGTCCAATTGCGGGTGCCGGACCCGTATGCGTAATGAGGCCCAATGTGTTTTATATGTTATGTAGTTTAATACTGTTACAGTATTAATGGTAGTGTTATGAGCACTGGTAGGGGCTGTCGATCGCCATCAATGTGATCTCATCGCGGCGTCATTATAAATGTTTGAAAAGTCTGTTTTTGAAGGGTCCAGGGAAAGTAAAGTGGCCAACAATACCATTAAAACAAGCTTTGGCAATACCAACAGTTTGGGCTTTTGAGTAGGCATGAGAAAGGCATTTTCCAGACACTGCCATAGTGGCACTGACTGGCCATTGACGGTATCAGGTGCAAGTACCCAGGCATTTAATAGCTGTGCCTGCCATATGCCTAATACGTATACACAAGCCACAACTGTTTGCTTTGCCAGTGCTTGTTTTAAAGGGAAGGACACGCATAATGTTATAAATTTAGTGACTGAAGGCAGACCTGGTTATTGCATTTTCATTACAGCAGTAGCGCATTTACAGTCCCAATTAAGTCTAAATCTCAGAAGACTGCTGTGGAAAAGCACTGGCAGGCACTATAAGTGACAGGTTTGATGGTAAGGCTTGAATAAAGCACACACAAAGAGTTCCCATGAGGAGATGTTTTGGGCGGCGAGGGACATAGAAATTAGCATGGCTATCGATAGTCAAAGGGTGGGCACATAACCAAGCAACACCTACAAGTTGTGTGTCCCTCCTCATATGCATTTCTCTGTATCTGTACTCTAATGCAATAATTTCAGTTTATAGGTGGTGCAAGTGCCACCATATAGCTAAACTAATTAGAGTATTATATATATACAGTATTATATATCACATGGTAGCAAATAAACTGCTTGGGATATGATTCTTGTAGGGGCATGTTTGAAGTTTAGTAAGAATCACAGCAGTCACACTTAAATCAACACAGGCAACCCTGATTGAAGACTATGACATCCTTCCCAGCCTTTGTATGAAATTATTGATGCTAATATTTAGACATTTCTCCTTACATACGCATACCCACAACTTCCAGTAATGCTTTGACTATGACGATTACAATTCTTATTAATAGATTACCTATAATGTATGTATGTGTGTGTGTGTTTGTGTGTGTGTGTGTATGTATACATATTTGTGCATTTGTAAAGATATACGTACATGTTTATACATATTTAATATATATTTGGCATGCACGTGCATAACAATGTTTACATATGTATATATTATGTCAATGAAAAAACATAGTTAAGGGAGCGTTATGGTTAAGTTGCACTACTAAAAACCCATGAAATTCAATGGAAAAATGTTGTTACAGGGACGTTATGGTTACACTTAAAACCGAAAAACCTCAGAAATTCGCCAGTTGTGGTAAGCTAAGCACCCATAACTGGCGCCACCACCGTGCACTGCTAAGACTAACACTCATGACATCAAAGATTACATCACAAATGTCATTGATGACATCACTGATGACATCACACGTGAAATTCATTTTGATGAAAAGTCCCCACAAGGGCTTGTGTTTATAATGTTGGTAACAAGATCTCAGGGGTGATTGCGTAATGTTAAACATGTAATAACTAGCTAACAATTCAAGACTTACTACACACTTGTGCTAGTACAAACAATACATATGAAGACCCACAATGCTTACAAATCAGAGGTACATACAGAGAAACTAAAATAAGGAAGAAAGAAACAGCATCATCCGAAAATGTTAATAGCAATTAAAGTTTATCTTCATGTATACAAATGAATTGTGTGTGTGAGGCCTGCTATTGCCCCATATATGTGCACCATGAGCTGAGGCCAAACCCTAAGCAAAGTACTTTAAAAACATATGACAAGGTTAACATCTAGAAGTACAGCACATTTTGAATTTTAATATTCTGAATGTCAGTGAACAAAACCACCTGGCCTAGATATTTTAGTGAACAAAAATAAGTGAGCCAGATATGTGATGTCATCAGTGATGTCATCAATGACATTTGTGATGTCATCTTTGATGTCCTGGCTGTTAGTCTTATCAGTGCACGGTGGTGGCGTGAGATATGGTTGCTCTGCTTAGCATTACTGGTGAATTTCTGAGGTTTTTTGGTTTTACATGTAACCATAAAATTCCTTTAACAACGTTTTTTCATTGAATTTCATAGGTTTTTATTAGTGCAACTTAACAATAACGTCCCCTTAACTAAGTGTTTTCATTACATTGTATAGGTTTTATTGGTGCAACTTAACCATGTCTCTTTAAAAAAGTTTTTTTCAGAAAATTCCATGGGTTTTTTCCAGTGCATGCTATTTTCCTACAACTTACTAATATCATACTAACACCAAAAAAGAATCATTTGTGTCCAATTTACAACATTTCACCTTAAAACTCTGCCATTTATCGCCTTCTAGCATCATTTTTAACACTTCTATACTTTTTCCACTGTTTTTGCTTCCGTCGACATCCGCAAATGTCTGACGTCACTGTGGACTGTGGGATGATTTTACCATGCATCCAAGCCCTACCATAAAACTGTGCAGTACTGGCATTGAAAACATCATGATGGCCAGAACTCCCCAGAGAGTGCACAGGGAAAACCTAAAGAATAGGCTGTCACCCATTTTTGCCTATGTTGTGAGCACAGGAGGGCACTGCCTAAAACCACCATAGGGCTACACACACAGTAGCCTGAAACCAATGGGAATGGCAACGCTGATTGCCAAAAGCAACCCAGAATTGTGGGGAATTAATTTTCTTAATGTCAAAAATGGATGCAATACTGGTGCTCACCACTATCAGAAACCCGGCGTTTTAAAACCACCAGACTTTTGTGTAAAACTGAACAAATGAACCCAAACCAGGCCAAGGAAAGACTTGCTAAAAGGTGGATACAATGTAAAACTATATTCTGAAATGACTTGAAGGAAGTAATTATTTAATGTATAGATAAAAAATAGCTGGGGATGTCAGCAGCTTAAGTAAATTTGGGTTTAAAGCCACTAAAATCGAAATGTTTAGAATAAATGAGTGACCTACTTGTGAGTGTCACATAGGTTGCAATTGTTTAAATGTCATAGTTTTGAACTTAGAATCAGCATTCTAGCTGCATCTGCAGAAATTGTAAGTTGGATTTGAATGTAGAAAACTGGGAACTAAAGTGACATTTAGCTCAATTCTGCCTGACAACTACCCCCAACAGGAGAAACCTGCTCAGCCACTCTTCCCAGGCCTAGCTGCATCCTGCTGCCCCTGCCAAAAGGAGATGACACCTCTCTGATTGTATTAGGGGGGAGCACCTGGGGACTGCAGGAAGTTGAACAAAGCCCTGTCCTGGACTCAGGCAAATGTTATATTGGGGGGTTCGTAAAATGGCTTCCTCTTGGGAGAAACTGGGAGGGGCAGTGCCTGTGAGAGCCAGCTGAGCTTGGGGGAAGTGGATAAACCAGAAATTCCACCATGTGCTTTGGAAAACCACACCCCTTTGGGGCCGGAGCATGATTTTAAAAAGATGGATAATTCACAGTGCGGACTTGTCAAAATTATATAAATAACATCATCATTTTTGTGATTTTTCTGTGCATATTTTAAGAGGTGTTAGGACCCTGTGGTATGTTCATGGGTATAGTAGCGGAAAAAAGGGTTGTTACTCCAAATGTATGCATGTTAAAAATCTGACACTTTATTATCTGAACCCCATATCCCTGGTGCACATCTGGGTAAAATCTGGAAAGGTTTAGAGGTCGTTATCTGGATGAAAAGGGGAGAATTCTGTCATAAGTGGACACAACATCGTACAAAGACAGGGATCGGATGGTTTGGTGCTACAGAAAATATGTTAACTGGACCTATAATATTAGAAAAATTGTACATAGATAAATATGTATTTGGGTCAGAATGTCAGGCTCCTGTTGTCTCGCGCAGAGGCAGTACAAACACCTGCCTCCCCGTTGGGTCTTAGCACCTGGGATATTAAAACCGCAGGCCACCTTGACCCACCGGGGAAAGAGGGTTAGGGTCCGTTGGTTTGGATGGGTAGAGGGAGTTCAGGATAACCGGAAAGAGGGTTAGGAGGCTGTTATGGATAGGTGAGGGTTTTTAGGGAAACATACTCCTCGGCTCCTGTGCGCCGCTCCGATGGACGTACTCCGCCCATGCACTCATGTACCTCACCCACACTGTGTGCTCTTCGGAGGGGAGCCTTTGTACTGGAGCTCCTGAACCAGGACACTATAACCTTGAAGTGCTGACCCTTGTAGCTACCCCGCTACTAACTGCAGCATCTCAACATAAATTATACCGGCATTTAGTCATGCAACACGTTCGCCCAAATCATGTGCGTGATCACCAACCCCTTTGCATTATTCTCATACAGGGTACAAACATATAACTGCACTTAGCTCTGATTGCTGGCCGGTGCCTCCAATTCTCCTGCTTGTTCATGTGCTCAGCCAAAGCACACTCTGCTTTCACTGCAAAATACCAAAACACACTGTCAGTGCGGGCCAAAACAACTCGTAGTTGACTTCACTCCGAGTTGCCTATGTAATGTTTTCCCCGCATTCCGTGCGTGGGCAATTAGTCACAGCATTGCCCAAATCATGCAGGGTCTATGTATTGCTTCCCAGTTTACAGGGGACTCATGCGCGATGCTTCTCGTGACTCAGCCCCGTTGCGGTTCGGTATCTAAACCGAAATCCAGGCCGAAAAGTGCAGCCGACGGGGACTCGTGCGCGATGCTTCTCGTGCCTCACCCCCGTAGCGGTTCGGTATCTAAACCGAGATCCCAGCCGAAAAGTACAGCCGACTACAAGTACTTCTAAAAGAGGAACTTATCTTTTAGTTGTACGCGGGGCCTGGGGTGTTCAGGCGAGAGCTTGTGCCCCGCGTAGGCGTGCCTGCCGGAGCTCGGATGGAACACGTCTTCTCTCCTCTGCATCCGGAATTGCGAGCGTTGTCCCGATGGCGCGGCTCGCGCATGCGCGTTAGCGCGGGCGTGGCATTTCTTGACAGCAGGCTCGTGCAAGGCACGGCCTGCTGGGAAATGTAGTTCCAAGGCGGTTCTCCATCCCGGGGACTTCTTTCTGCAAAAGGGATGGAGAATCCGCCTTGAGTACTGGGTAGGGCTTTTTGGGGGGGCTCTAACCCCTTCTGCAGCCCCCATAGTGGCTGCAATCTGCCTTTTGGCCCCAACCCGTGGTCCAGCCCTGACACAGAAATAGATTTGTGTGCAATTTGACAAGGGGAGGTTCCTCTGACCATAAAACCTACAGCATCACTCTGACACTCCATTTCTTTCCCCCAATCATAGGAGAGAGGAAAGCTTGGCCAATGATAAGTGGGAGGGGCAGGCTTAGCTAGGCCCAGGCACACACCCATTTTCAAAACACATAAAAGGAACATTGAAACCCAGGTAGAGACATTCACTTTCCACTTTCTTGCGGGACGCTTTGCCGGGAGACTTCAGACTTCACATCCAGAGATCCAGACTTCAAATCCATCAATCTCCAGAGACCAGAAATTAACTCCAGAATTTGTAGCAGAGAAGCCTGAATCCACAAGCTGAATCCTCTTCAGCAGGCCTCAAAACCAACCACGAGCTGTTTGAATTCTTTGCCAAGAACTTTTGCAAGAACCTGTAGCAGTATCCAGAAAGCGGTGCTGTATCCGGAACCAGAGAGAACCAGAGACCAGATTGCTGTGAAGAACCGCTAGCAGAAGTCCAGCCAATCCTTACCCGATCGGTGACAAAGTCGCATTTCTGTCCAAAAATATAGTGTGAGTACCCAGCTAGCACTGTGCCAAAACCAATCTGCTAGTTTAAAATAATCTATTCCAAACTATTTTAGCCTATTAGAACTGCCTCCTAAAATCGTGTCATCCTGTCTTTTTAAAACTGAAAACTGTCATCTGTCATTCTGAGCTTTAAAATTTCAAATCCAAAAAACTACCTTTACTAAATCAGCCGTATCTCCGGAGCGAGTTGTAACTGTCATCTTAAAGCTAAGATTCTAAGCTTTCCAACGAGCCTAGAACCGACTTCCTACTCCTTATAGTGCCTCCGTAATTGCGCTTGATGCTCGCGACTAAATTTGCCGCGATTGAACATTTTGCTTAATTTCAGCCACGTGTAAAAATATTTGTCCTTGCTTTCCTTGCTGAAATTCGTGTGCAACCTGACAATCATTCATAGAGCATTGCTAAAGTGATCCTGAATTAATTTATGTATCTATCACCTACCCTGAATCTCCTACAGGGAATTAAAAGCATTTTTCGCATATTTTTCACTTAATTGCAACCACATCAAAGTATGTTGCCTGTGTTTAAAACTCCTACCTGTTTTCCTCTAAGCTTGCTAGGGGGGAACTGAATTGTATTTGATTGCATTCCTGAGAACTGTGTGCTTCCCTCCCATCTCATTACCTTGCATAGAGGGGCGGGGGGGTCAATTGTCAAAGAAAAGTGATTACATTGTCTTTTGTTGAAGTCATATCAAGTTTATTTTCTGTACTGCATTTTCATTTGTCATTGCATTGTTCTTGAAGCCATAAAAGCATTCTCAGCTACTTCATCCTCTCTTTATCACTTCTAAGCCATCAAAATAGAGTGTACCACTGTAACATTATCCATTGTTGATCACTATCATCCTCACAAGTGTGCTATCAAACATTAATTTATTATAAAATTGTGATATATATATATATATATATATATATATATATATATATATATATATATATATATATATATTATATATATTGTTTAATTTTCAAATAAACCTTTTAATTTGCAAAACAAACCTACTTCTTGGGTCAGTGGGGTCAGGGGGATTCTAAGAGATGGGTGTTATATAAGGGTTGTCATCCAGAGTAAATGAACTGGACATAAAACATTCATCAATAAGGGCTTCCATCAGCATCCCAGACTAGGCATTGACTTAGCTGAATTGAATTGAAGTCGCTTACAAAGTGGGGGCTCGTAGCCGGGAGATTCTGGATTAGAGTTACCACTTGTGCAGCTTAATACAATGTGTCAACTGAACCGGATACACATATCCGGTTAGATCACCACGCTGTTTTACACTGTGAAAGCACCCCTTAATGGAACACTCTAATGAAACGGTCTGTTTTGCAAAATAAAATACAAACTTCTGTAAGTCAGGAAGGAACTCAAATTCCAGAATGACGACACTAGCAGACATCAAAATAGCCAGAGAGCACTTCTTACATTAGCTATTTGTGAGAGGTGAATGGACAGAGCAGGGCCAGGATGCGTGGTTGCAGGCAATCACACGACAGGTCACTGCAACTGGGTTAGATATCTGGAGAGATCAGGGTCCCTTACATGTGGCCCTGAGTGAACTATACATGGCTCCTAAAGCTAAAGATGAACACGACAAGATGGTTAGGATAGCGGCATATTTGTATCTATATATGGGAGCCATGCAGGACAAATGTGCTGAAGGCCAAGATCTGGCAAATAGGCAACAGATCACGTTAGAGAAGGCCCAATCTGACCTAGTCTCTTCTGAGCAGAGGGTGCACAGAAGCCAGGAGTCAGAAAATGAGAGCAGACAGTATCTCATTAAAATCAAAGAGGACATGTGTATCCTGCAACAGGAAAAATCTGACCAGGATACCAGATTTCAATAGGGCATGTGCTGAGCAGGTAGTCACCCTGCAAAGCCACCTAGATAGGGAAAAGGCAGAGAGCAATAAACTGATCCTGAAAGACCTGGATACCCAGGCAGAGTTTGATCAGGAGCGCCAGGAAGCTGGTGCCCTTCAAAGGCAAAGGGACGACCTGGCGGCACAGATGCAGACTCTTAGTCAGGAAAGGGACGACTTAGGCCAGGAAGTCTGCCATTTAAAAAGAAAAACTGAAGAAAATCACTTGGTCATCCAGGGGCTGGGTGACCTCCAAAAAGAGCATCAGAACCTGTTAGAGCACATCAGGAAGGTGGAAGAGGCTCTGGAAAGAAAGGAGCAGGCCAGTAGGGATGGGACTCAGGAGGTAACCCTCCTGCAGCAAAGAATGGCCCAGTACTCCAGGACCAATCAGGAGGCACAGAGAGAGAATGAGGCTCTCTGCCAGCACAATGATAGGCTCCAGCAACAGGTAGCCATGCAGGAGAGACTGATAGAGTCTAGTAAGGCCTTAACTGAGGAACTGAAAGCGCAGGCTCTTGCATTGCAACAGGGAGCAGGGGCTGATAGAGATGAGGTTCCCTGGGAAAGGGAAACGCCTGAGCATAACCTCAGGAGCCCTAGCACCAGAGGCCTTCATCTCTCCCAGTCCCTGGACTCTGCCACCCCCATGGCCCATGCTGCACATGAGCACAGGGCCATAGGGATGGCAGATTACTATCCAGCCAAAAGGATGGGGCTCATAGGCCAGTATCACCCAGGAATGGATGGGCGGGCATCCGGGTATGGGCACCTAAGTACCGTGCAATTTAGTGGGTAACCCCAGGAGAGTAGGCCCACTAAGGGCATCCTGAAAACCTCTGCCCAGTTAGGTCAGTGGGGGGGTACCCATTAAATCCTGGTAGCAAGGAGGGATCTGAAGACTCCTCTGAGCGTCACAGGACACAGGAGACCAGGTCCCCATATTCTGCCAGCTATTCCCAAGCTCGCAGAATCCGGGAAAACCTGGAAGATCAGACGGGCACCTCTGGGAGCAGTGCTTCTGAATCAGAGGATGAATGGACCAGGGTTACCCGAACCAAAAAGGCCAATAAGGTGAAAAGGACCTTGCTTAAGGACCCCTTAAAACAGATTAAGGCAATCAGGAGTGTTATCACGCCTTATCATAAGAACGCCAAGTATTCTGTTTGGGAACACATGGAGCACTATGAGCAAATGATGGAGACTTTCCATTTGAAGGACAGCAGTAGCTGCATCCAGTACGTCAAATGGACATTCTCCCCTGAATACTCCAGTTTCTTTGCGGGGCTGGAGGGCCAAAACCATTCAAGATGGTCCACATATAGAGCGGCCATCTTGAAACATTGTTCTCTACATAGAAATCCCCAAGAGGCTCGCAAGGCAGCCTACAATTTGCAATGTGGGGAGGATCAGGCCCCACAAGAATTTGTGCAAGAATTGAAGCGTGCCTTTGCGCAGACCACCAGAAGGCTGCGCACGGATAGCAGAGAATTCATCAACACATTTTTCCATGCTCTTTCCAAGTGCATAATGACCCAGCTCGTGAGAGATTTTCATGAGAAAAGATCTTTAGACTGGGTCATTGAGCAAGCCACCCGGATCTATGAGGTGCAGAAGCCCATAGAAAATAAAAGTAATGCGCAGAAAAACCCCAAAACCAACAGCACCCCTGCTGCTGCCAAGGTGGCAGAGGTAAAGGTTGCCCCCATTTTAGATTTGGAGATGGGGGGGCCTAAATACCTGCCTGTACCAAATAAGTCACAGCCCAGAAGGCCCTCGGGCCAGTCACAGACAGGGAGTCGAGGAGGTAGTCCCACAAATGGGGTCCCCCGCTCCCCTGACTATGTAAGTCCCCGCTACAAGGGAAACTGACCAATCCTGGGTTATGTGTGGACTCCTCCAGCCCAAGGGGGGGGATCCAGCCAAGCACCTGACCCAGGGAACTTCCCTCCTAACTTCCCACAGGAGGGCAGAAATTCCCCAAACACTGGGCAGAACTTTTTTCCCAGGTATCCACAAGGTTTCCGAACCCAAAACCATCCATCCTTCTTTCCCCAATTCCCTGAGCCCAGACAACCTAATCCGGGAGAGGGGAGGCCAAGGGTGGAGGGGTACCCAAATCTTCCCAATCCAGGGTATTACCAGAGAAGGGATAGCTACCCTTCCCGGGATCAGCCCAGGGGAGAAAATAGAGCCCCGTATCAGCCTGAGCGGGTTTCACAACTTGAGCGCCAGGTCCAAAATATGGCACGGGATCTGGGTCACATACTGAGGGCTCAACAGAACCCTCAGATGAGCATGCCACTGCAGAATGCCCCAAACTCTGGACCTGGTGCTCCAGAACAATGACGGGGCAGCACCCCGATAACCCACCGGTTCCCAGGGAGGAGGCACAAGGGGAAGAGGGGTGTAAAGCCTTGGAGGAAGCTTCCTTCCCAACTTGTAAACAGCCCCTGGAAAACCCGGAATCGCAAACAAAATCTCCTGCCCCTGAAAGCCTGCCTCCCAAGGAGCCGAGACGGGGGGGTTAGGAGAAACAAAGGACCCAAACAGACCCACTTTGTGGAGGAGGTACAGGTCTTCCAATTTGAGGGATAGGGATCCTCAGAGGATCCTGGGAAAAGGATCTTCTCCTTCAGAGATGGGGGAACTCCTCACAAGGAAAAATGGGTCCCAAGAGATTCCAATCCAGACTGGGTGGATGTGGGGATTGAGCTGTCGCCGCCCATCATCCTATCCCAGAACCAACAAAACCAAAAACCCATGGTTCAAACCCATCCTGGTGACTGCCTCCCAAAAGGCAGGGGCAGCCCAGAACCGGAACCAGGGGAACCTAAAGCCGAATCAACAGACTGGGTAGATGTGGAGATTGAGCTGTCTCCGCCCATCATTCTATCCCAGAACCAACAATACCAAAATCCCATGGTTCAAACCCATCCTGATGACTGCCTCCCATAAGGGGGGGCGACCCAGAACCCGAAACCATTTCCAGTTGCCAACTTTTTCTTTCAGATTCCCCAGGCTCTTCACAAAATTCTGCCCAAATCTCTTCGCTGTCCAAAACCAGAAAATGAGCCCACCAGTTGTCCAAAAATGTGCATTATCTGTGCCCCCTTGAGGAGAAGGAGGGAAGATACTATGCCCCGGTACAAGTACACGGGCAGGGTACAATTTTGGCACTGGTGGACACTGGATCCCAAGCTACCCTTCTGTCCAAAAGGACCTTTGATGAACTAAATGCAGGAATGGGGGAGAATTACCGTATTCCTCTCACCTCTGTTCCTGGACAACTGCAGAACTTTGACGGGAAGGAAATTCCTGTCGAGGGGACTGCAGATTTGGACATCAAAATTGGGCGACACAAGGTGAAACACCCAGTCATAGTAGTGACTCCAGAGGGCATCCCTTGTTTACTAGGGAATGACCTCCTGAGAAGGTTGTCACCCCTAATAGATTGCGTAAACAATGTCCTCTAGACCCAGACTAGCCGACCAATAAAATTTAAACAGAGTATCAACCATGTTAGTTTAAATGGCACCTGCCACATGGTTCAACACAAATCTGACCAAGTAGAATTTCACTTCCAGAACAACCAAATTACAGATGTGACAGTAATAGCAGTAGGACAACAGACTGGTGATGGGGGGGTCCTCTCTATTTCTGAAAATCAACCTTCCTTCCAGTTTAAGGTGGTATTCCGCACTGAAAGGAAACACTCTGAAATTCTTTACCAATCCACAATCAGACACTCCCACTCCTATAGTCCAGAAAGATGTGAAATCAGCTCACAGCCTGGCTGATATTCAGCAAATTGGAGATCAGTTGTTCATCACTGTTCAGTTAAATGATGGGAAGGACTCTGTTCTCGCTCGTGTATGTGTGAACAACAGTGAGAGCTTCATCAGCGAAGCCATGTTCCGCCAACTCCCAAAAGATCCAGCCATTCCCACATTCAAACTGATAGACAAATGGGAAATGGATCTAGAAACACCCAAAGGTATATGCTCAAAATCTCCATTGGCAACAAGAGCATAACCCATAATTGTTGGGTCGTGCGTGACGTCACTGCCGCCTTTTACTTAGGCAGTGACATTCTCAATCGCTTCGCCATTAGTTTGGACCTAATAAACCTCAAAGCTTGGTCCCGATTAGCGGATAATCCCATGGGCTTTGATGATCAAGAAAAAGCATTTAGGTCAGCTCAATTGCTACCTTATGCAGTTGAAATTCAGCTTAAAGAGGAAGTCACCATCCCAGATAGGACCCGACAATTCTCCCTGGAAGTGAAAGTTAAAAGAGGACAAAAATTGAAAAACCCTGATGCTTATATTCATCTAAATGCTTCTCTCCAACAGCAAGGGTTAGGGGTAAACCCAACACCATTAGTCAACATAGAACATGACACCATTGCAATAGAGGTGGATAACAGCGACTTACAGAGTATTACTCTAGCCGCAGGCACCATTATTGGAATGGCGGTTGATGACCGACATTTCTCCATTGATTTAGGAAATGAACTGTTAGGACCAATCCCCAAGGACTGTTTTGACAGTGACAGTGAGGACAATACAACACCAGACAGGATTTTCACCCGGCATGGGGGGAACTTCCTGGTGTACACTTCTTGCCCTTATGGTAAGGAAGATGTGACTTGTGACTTCAGAGGGGATGGGGTGATTTTCCAGGTCCATGAGGGCTGCCTTTCCCACTTGAAGCCTCCGGTCCAAATCAGCACTCTGACCAGGGACTTCTACACCCAGCTGGAGGAGGCCGCTGAGATAGCAAAACCAGAAGTCTTTCCAGGCTTCAGGCAGATGGTGGAAGAGAGAGTCAACCTAGCTGATGCCTGTGTGACTCTGGAACAGAAGCAAAAGTTGAAACAAGTTTTCTTGGATTTCCAAGATCTCTTTGCGGTAGACTCATATGACTGTGGTCGCGCCGACATCCACACAACAACAATTCCCACGGACCCTGGCATGACTCCAGTGTTTGTGAAGCAATATCGTTTGCCTCTCGCATCCATGGACTCCCTTACTGAAATAATTAAGAACCTTGAGTCCCGGGGAATAATCGGTCCAGTACACAGCACCTTCAATAATTCGGTGCTGGTGCCAAACGGCCAGTGGAGACTCTGCGCCGACCTTAGGGAGCTCAACAAACGGGTCCATACTTCCCGATGGCTGGCCCAGATACAGGGGTCACAGGTATTCACGGCAATAGACCTGACCAATGGGTACTGGACTGTTCCTGTCAGTAGGGAGGACCAATACAAACTGGCTTTTACCTTTGGGGGCCAGCAGTACACATGGACCCGAACTCCTTTCGGATACCTCAACTCCGGCAATGAATTCAACATTTTCCTACAAAAGGTCATGCCCGACCTGGGTGCGAGGGGTAACATGGCTTATGTAGATGATGTCCTCATCAAAAGTTCATCTGTGGAGGAACACATAGCGGAGATCCGTTATGTTCTGACACAGTTGAGGGCCGCCGGAGCAAAACTTTCCTTTCAGAAAGCACAGTGGTGTAGAACCCGTGTTAATTTCTTGGGGCATGAGATTACTCCTCAGGGTCTCTGTCCCCAGGAAAAGAAAGTGGAAGCACTCCAGAAACTGAAGGATCCCACAACTCTTCGGGAACTAAGGAGCCTTCTTTGGACTGACTAATTACAGCAGAAAGTTCATTGAGGGCTACGCAGAGATCACCAGACCCCTGATTCATCTTTTGAAGGGGGGTCAAGTGGGAATGGGGTCCAGAACAATCTGAGGCAGTAAGACAACTCAAAAGAAGCCTCTCACAAGCGCCTTGCCTAGCTTACCGTGTCAGAAACAAGGAGTTCTTCCTGGAGACAGGGTTCTCTAATACGTGCTTGACGGCAGTATTATACCAAAAGCATGACAAGGTCAATAAAGTAATCTCCTATGTGAGCAAAACTTTATCCTCTGTGGAGGAAAAATTCAACGATTGTGAGAAGGCACTCCTGGCAACAGTGTGGGCATTGAAGAATTACCGCCCGTTTATCCAGGGGGAACACATCATAGTGGAGACTCCACACCAGCCTCTGCAATATCTCCAAAGTGACAGAATCCGGGCCGGAAATGTGAGTAATTCCCGAATAACTTCCTGGGTTCTGTCAATGCAAGGCTTTCCTGTGGAGGTCAGATATGGCCAAAACAAGAAGAGTCTCATCGCGCAAGGTCTGGCTGACTTGCATGATTGTGCCAGAGAAAACTGTCTCGAGGACGAAAGTCTAAAAATCAAGGACAACATGGAGGCATACCTTAATTCCCCACACAAAGTCTTTGAAGAAGACAAGTGTGAGGGAATGCCCAATGTCTATGTGGATGGATGCTCTTACCATGTTGACAACAACGGGGAGAAAGAACTGGTGGCCGGCGTAGGGAATGCATGGGTAAAGGAGTTTCCAGAACCCTCCGCTGGATACAAAATTGGTCCCCAAAGTAGTCAGGTGGCAGAGTTGATGGCTGTGCATCAGGCCATCCTCACTGCTGTCCAACTGGTTAAATGGAAAACCAGAGGCATGTTATGTGCTAATAACAATCCCCTGAAACATGGGAAGTTAATCTAAAATATTGATGATCTGGTCACATCGAATGGGATGACCATCTACTGGAAAAAGATCAAGGGTCATTCCAAAGTAGAGGGACCAGACAAAACTGGAAATGATTTAGCTGATCAGCTGGCCAAAACCGGGGCCATCCAAGGGGATCTAATAGAAATAGAGTCCCTGTTGGGGGAAATCCAGGTCACGGCTATCACTAGGTCCCAGACAAATGCTCACAATGATCTTTCAACTGCACAACGGAGTAAGGAGACCCTGATGCTGATTTGATTACAGCTCAGAAAGGGGGTCCAATAATTGTAAGTTTTACCAACACATTGAGGACCCTGAGAACTTTCCCCTGACGGATACCGATTACATTGGGAAAGAGGACCTAAGAGTGTTGATGAAATGTCCAAAAAGGTTCTGAATCCAAGACGGTTTGTTGGTAAGGAAATCCCAAGCTGGCCATGATCAGTGGGTGGTCCCTACCTCATTCCGAAGCCTGATGTTAAGTCACGCCCATGATGCGGCCACCGCCGGTCATAGGGGGTTTCATACAACACTTGAAATCTTAAGAGAGGTTGCATACTGGCCACACATGGGGCAGGACCTCGACCAATACTTGAAGGGGTGTCTTGTGTGTGCACAATTTCAGCCAACATCCCTCACACACCGGGCGCCTCTCCAAAAGAGGGGGATGACACTGCCATGGTCAGATATGCAAATCGACTTCGTAGGCCCTCTAATTCGCTCGTCTACAGGAAACAAGTACATGCTTGTTTACCAAGTGGGTGGAATGTCTCCCGGCCCCAAACTGCAAGGCAGAAACAGCAGCTGCCCTGATGATTAACTACATCTTTTCCTGTTTTGGTCTACCTCAAAGGATTGAATCAGACAGAGGTAGCCATTTCACCAGCGAGGTAATGACAAAGATGTGGGAGATATTGGGGGTTAAAATGAAGCTACATATTGCTTACCGGCCAGCTTCTTCTGGAGCAGTAGAGAGATACAACCGAACCATTGTGAGCATGTTAAAAAAGTTTGTGGCAGATTCTGGGCCAAGTTGGGATATCCGATTACCTCTGGTCCTAATGGCCATCAGATCTACCCCTTCATCTGCTACTAAAATGTCACCATTTGAGTTGATGACCGGACGCAAGATGGTGCTTCCCCAACATTTGCTCTACAGGACCCAAGAGCAGACACTGATAAAGGCCTCCACAACTCATGAGTATGTGGAGAATTTAAGGAAACATCTTCAGCATGCTTTTGCCTATGCTCACCGGAATCTAGAAAGATCAGCTGATAGCATGAAAACCCACTACGACCTGAAGACCACCAAGAAGGAATATACTGTGGGAGACCAGGTCTATCTATACAATTTCCAAAGGAACCAGGCCAAACAGCGAAAATGTTTGTCTACATGGAAGGGACCGTTTGAAATTATAGACAAAATCTCCCCTGTAGCTTACAAGATCCGCATCCCCAAAGGCAGTTCGGCAGAGGGGGAAGACAAGTGGGTACATATAAATCATTCTAAAGTGTTGCCATCCCAGGCACACACTGCAGCAACTGGAGGAGTCCTCTGCAATACCAGAGGGGACCGCTCCAGATTAATTCAGTTCCCATCCTAAAATATCCCACATATATAGTCTCTAAAATATTATGATTGGAAAAAAAATGTTTCATGTTATGTCTTGTTTTAAAATAAGATTGAAAAATGTATCCTGATGTATAAAATGTATATGCCACCCCATCATTAATAGTGGTGGAGAAATGTCTACGAATAGGTATTGCCGCTTTTGCTTTATCATCCACAGAGACTGACCAAGGAGAACGACCCGGAGACCGGGAGAAAAGATCCGAGGGGCCCTGGGTACCGCCCAATATTCCCATCAGGACAGGCAAGGAGAATTGATTGATCCAACCGGATGGAGGAAAAGATGCTGAACTGTGCCATCTACGGAATAGGAAGAAGATGAGGCGAACATCCCAGATCTTGCGTGTTCCATCAGTGAATGTTCAGAATGGCCATCGCAAGAGGGGGGTGGGGGGGGTTTTGTGGGATGTTTTTACCCATGCATCCAAGCGCTACCATAAAACTGTGCAGTACTGGCATTGAAAACATCATGATGGCCAGAACTGCCCAGCCAGTTCACAGGGAAAACATGAAGAATAGGCTGCCACCCATTTTTGCCTATGTTGTGAGCACAGGAGGGCACTGCCTAAAACCAGCATTGGGCCACACACACAGTAGCCTGAAACCATTGGGAATGGCAACGCTGATTGCCAAAAGAAACCCAGAACTGTGGGGAATTAATTATCTTAATGTCAAAAATGGATGCAATACTGGTGCTCACCACTATCAGAAAGCCGGCGTTTTAAAACCACCAGACTTTTGTGTAAAACTGAACAAATGAACCCAAACCAGGCCAAGGAAAGACTTGCTAAGAGGTGGATACAATGTAAAACTATATTCTGAAATGACTTGAAGGAAGTAATTATTTAATGTATATATAAAAATAGCTGGGGATGTCAGCAGCTCAAGTGAATTTGGGTTTAAAGCCACTAAAATCGAAATGTTTAGAATAAATGAGTGACCTACTTGTGAGTGTCACATAGGTTGCAATCGTTTAAATGTCATAGTTTTGAATTTAGAATCAGCATTCTAGCTGCATGTGCAAAAATTGTAAGTTGGATTTGAATGTAGAAAACTGGGAACTAAAGTGACATTTAGCTGAATTCAGCCTGACAACTACCCCTGACAGGAGAAACCTACTCAGCCACTCTTCCCAGACCTAGCTGCATCCTGCTGCCCCTGCCAAAAGGAGATGACACCTCTCTGATTGCATTAGGGGAGGAGCACCTGGGGACTGCAGGAAGTTGAACAAAGCCCTGTCCTGGACTCAGGCAAATGTTATATTGGGGGGTCATAAAATGGCTTCCTCTTGGGAGAAACTGGGAGGGGCAGTGCCTGTGAGAGCCAGCCGAGCTTGGGGGAAGTGGATAAACCAGACATTCCACCATGTGCTTTGGAAAACCACACCTCTTTGGGGCCAGAGCATGATTTTAAAAAGATGGATAATTCACAGTGCGGACTTGTCAAAATCATATAAATAACATCATCATTTTTTTTATTTCTCTGTGCACATTTTAAGAGGTGTTAGGACCCTGAGGTATGTTCTTGGGGATAGTAGCGGAAAAAAGGGTTGTTACTCCAAATGTATGCATGTTAAAAATCTGACACTTTATCATCTGAAACCCATATCCCTGGTGCACATCTGTGTAAAATCTGGAAAGGTTTAGAGTTCGTTATCTGGATGAAAAGGGGAGAATTCTGTCATAAGTGGACACAACATCGTACAAAGACAGGGATCGGATGGTTTGGTGCTACAGAAAATATGTTAACTGGACCTATAATATAAGAAAAATGGTACATAGATAAATATGTATTTGGGTCAGAAATAGATTTGTGTGCAATTTGATAAGGGGAGGTTCCTCTGACCATAAAACCTATAGCATCACTCTGACACTCTATTTCTTTCCCCCAATCATGGGAGAGAGGAAAGCTTGGCCAATGATGAGTGAGAGGGGCAGGCTTAGCTAGGCCCAGGCACACACCCATTTTCAAAACACATAAAAGGAACATTGAAACCCAGGTAGAGACATTCACTTTCCACTCTCTTGCGGGACGCTTTGCCGGGAGACTTCAGACTTCACATCCAGAGATCCAGACTTCAAATCCATCAATCTCCAGAGACCAGAAATTAACTCCAGAATTTGTAGCAGAGAGGCCTGAATCCACAAGCTGAATCCTCTTCAGCAGCCTCAAAACCAACCAAACTATTCAACAGCCGGGCGAGCTGTTTGAATTATTTGCCAAGAACTTTTGCAAGAACCTGTAGCAGTATACAGAAAGCGGGGCTGTATCCGGAACCAGAGAGAACCAGAGACCAGATCGCTGTGAAGAACTGCTAGCAGAAGTCCAGCCAATCCTGACCCGATCGGTGACGAAGTCGCATTCCTGTCCAAAAATC
This sequence comes from Ambystoma mexicanum, assembly GCF_040938575.1. Lineage (NCBI taxonomy): Eukaryota > Metazoa > Chordata > Amphibia > Caudata > Ambystomatidae > Ambystoma > Ambystoma mexicanum. The sequence goes on along the minus strand of NC_090936.1, from coordinate 220,815,300 downwards.
TAGTGTGAGTACCCAGCTAGCACTGTGCCAAAACCAATCTCTTAGTTTAAAATAATCTAATCCAAACTATTTTAGCCTATTAGAACTGCCTCCTAAAATCATGTCATTCTGTCTTTTTAAAACTGAAAACTGTCATCTGTCATTCTGAGCTTTAAAATTTAAAATCTGAAAAACTACCTTTACTAAATCAGCCGTATCTCCGGAACCGTTTGTACTAGTAGTGAGTTATAACTGTCATCTTAAAGCTAAGATTCTAAGCTTTCCAACGAGCCTAGAACCGACTTCCTACTCCTTATACTGCCTCCGTAATTGCACTCGACGCATGCGACTAAATTTGCCGCAATTTGACATTTTGCTTAATTTCAGCCACGTGTAAAAATATTTGTCCTTGCTTTCCTTGCTGAAATTCGTGTGCAAGCTGACAATCATTCATAGAGCATTGCTAAAGTGATCCTGAATTAATTTATGTATCTATCACCTACCCTGAACCTCCTATAGGGAATTAAAAGCATTTTTCACATATTTTTCACTTAATTGCAAGCACATCAAGTATCTTGCCTGTGTTTAAAACTCCTACCTGTTTTCCTCTAAGCTTGCTAGGGGGGAACTGAATTATATTTGTTTGCATTCCTGAGAACTTTGTGCTTGCCTCCCATCTCTTTACCTTGCATAGGGGGGGGTGAATTGTCAAAGAAAAGTGATTACATTGTCTTTTGTTGAAGTCATATCAAGTTTATTTTCTGTACTGCATTTTCATTCATCATTACATTGTTCTTGAAGCTATAAAAGCATTCTCAGCTACTTCATCCTCTCTATATCACTTCTAAGCCATCAAAAAGAGTGTACCACTGTAACATTATCCATTGTTGATCACTATCATCCTCACAAGTGTGCTATCAAACATTAATTTATTATAAAAGTGTGATATATATATATATATATATATATATATATATATATATATATATATATATATATATATATATATATAGTTTAATTTTCAAATAAACCTTTTAATTTGCAAAACAAACCTACTTCTTGGCTCAGTGGGATTCTAAGAGAGGGGTGTTATATAAGGGTTTTCATCCAGAGTAAATGAACTGGACATACAAAATACATCAATAAGGGCTTCCATCAGCATCGCAGACTAGGCATTGACTTAGCTGTAGTGTTGAATTGAAGTCGCATACAGGACCTTCCGGACATTGCCACGTGACCATACATAAACTCAATACATTTTTCCAACATTTCCATTAGAATTTTGTTTTATGCTACTGGGAATAATGTGGCATTCATCCCTGGTTCCAGGGACTGGAATGGGGGATAATGGCATGGCAGCCCAAGTTATCGGCCCAAGCAAAGTGTGTCTATGTGCGGCCTGATGCCTGCAGGCTTTGGCGCATTATAAATTAATAAATAACAAGGGCTCCAGACCATTATTCTCCATTGCAGCCCCTGCAATGCTGGATAAAGCCATTAGTACCCCTGGTTTCCAAAGCGAGAACCCAGGGTGCTAAAAACAAGACTTTTCTTCCTCCAAGATGGCTGCCATGGAAAGAGAAGATGGGGCTCAGTACAGAGCCCCTCTTCCCTTTCCATGGCAGCCTGCAGAAGGCAAAGTCAGAAGCCTATGACCATATTATCACTATCACATTTTCTTTCCTTTTCAAACCTGTACTACCTTCGAATAACTTTATCACATAGCCGGTCCCAGGTGGACATGGCCACTTTAACACCATTTTTCATCCCTCGCGGTCAAGGCCAGTAGCCAGATTGTCCGGGTCATGACCTTATATCATGATCCGGACAATCTGGGTACTGGCCATGGCCACAGGCTATACCTCAGTCACCAAAGGCATACCACAATTTTTTGTACCTACATAATGACACTTGTCAAAAAATAAAGTGAAGTGTGTCTGTGTGCGTCCAGATGCCTGCAGGCTTTGGCACGTTATAAATAAATAAATAACAAGGGCTCCAGACCATTAACCTCCATTGCAGCTCCTGCAATGGGGTTAAAGGCCATTAGCACCCCTGGTTCCCAAAGCGGTAACCCGGGGTGCTAAAAAATAGATTTCTCTTCCTACAGCAGGACTCCTGCGGCGTCCCGCTGTAGGAAAGAAAATCCTTTTCCAAGATGGCTGCCATGGAAAGAAAATATGGGGCCCAGTACAGAGCCCCTCTTCCCTTTCCATAGCAGCCTGCAGAAGACGAAGTCAGAACCCTATGACCATATTACCACAAGCACATGTTGTCCCCTTTCAAACCGATCCTTCTTTCAAATAACTTTATCACATGGCCAGTCCCAGGTGTACATGGCCAATATAACACCCTTTTTCATCCCTCGCGGTCAAGGCCAGCAGCCAGATTGTCTGGGTTATTACCTTATGCCATGAACCAGACAATCTGGCTACTGCCCATGTCTAGAGGCTATGCCTCAGTCACCAAAGGTATGTCACTATTTGTTGTACCTAGATTATGACACTTGTCAAAAAATAAAACTCGGGCATATTTGCAAAACATGGTTTCAGGTCCTTGCCAATTCTCCTTACACAAATTTGTTTGAAATCCGCTCATGTTTTTTTTTCTCAAACTGTCAAAATGTATGTACATGCAATAGTCATATAACTTAGACCTTAACTTGACAAAATCCATTCAGACTTTAAACAAGCATTCAAGATTGGGTTTATAATCTTTCTAAAGTTATAAGACATCAAACAAATTTGAGACAACTCTAATTTAGCCCACTCTTGAGAAAATACCACCAAATAACAAAAAAAACGTGTATTTCTAGATTTAAAATCGCCTTGCAAACGTTTGTGCAGATTCGTCAAATGGCACCACATTTATAAGCCTTCACATTATTTTGGGACCCCCTTGTAATTTTGCCCCCGCTTTACAGAATCCCACCAAACTTTGCAAAGAATTTCAGTGCCAGGACTAGAAGAGACTTCCAACATTTCATGCAGTTTCATTGAGTGGTGCCAAAGTCATAAACCATCCAAGAACTTCTCCCGAACATCTGAAGTGTCCCCGAACTTCACATGACTGTTCCCAGACTTTTACAGTGAAAGACACCTGTTTTTTGGCTTCTTATGGCCATATCCCATCCCATCCACATCACCCCTCACCTCCTCAGGCATTGTTTGCTAAGTTTGACAAGTGTAATGTTGTTTCTTTTTATATGTTTTTACCAGCAGTTTGGGCTCTAGGCGTGAGCAAAGTTTTTCTCCATTCAGTCTATGGAGAAAAATAAATGTCAGGACCTCCCTATAACCCCCACCCCCTTGACGAAAACTGACCAAACGTAGCAAAAACATTCAGAGCAGGCCATATAATCTTTTCGCAAAGGTTGGTGAGGATTCATTCAGGGGGAGCGAAGTTATAAGCCACCCAAAAAGTGCTCTTCCTATGAGATGAGCAACTTAACCATAACTACACGGCCGCTTCCGCAGGCCATGTAATATCATATATGCATACATGTGTATAGATACTAATACATATTATATTATATGATGGTGATAGCCGACCCTATAGTTAAGGTGAGTTGGACTACCATAGGAACCTCTTAAAATTCTATTGTTAATAACAATTGATTCAATTAACAGTTTGAGGGGATTGGATCCTCCGACGTATTCCATATCTATGACAGGTAATGTCCACAGCTGTGCTGCTTCGGAAAAACTTTGGCGTCTGCGTCCTGCGTCGATGACGTCGATGTGCCGTCCCCGAGGACCTCCTCCGATGGCCGACGTCACCCGATGTGATAAGTAGGACACACGACGCCCATAGCCTCAGTTCCGTTTTTTCCGCGAACGTGTTCACTTCGTGAATCTCGGTGCGCCTCGAATCTTTGGAGTTTGCTGTTTTCTTCTCGGTTCGTTGAACCTGTTCAATTTTTTGTGAAGACCTGTGCGTGGCGATGTCTACTTCATCTTCAACCCCGCATCCGGGCTTCACGAAATGCGGGGACTGTGGGTCCAAGATGTCAGTCACGGACTCACACAACGCCTGCCTCTGGTGCCTCGTGGAGGCCCACGATACGGACGACTGTGTCGACTGCCAGTCGCTCACGGCCAAGGCCTTGCAGGAACGCAAGAAGAAGCTGTCAGTAGGTCGGGTGTCTAAGCCCCGGAAGTCGAGGTCTACGGGGCTTTCGACAGATGACTCGAGAGGCGACTCTCCGCGTCATCGTCGGAAGTCCAGTGGGTCTCCTTCCAGGAGTCGGTCCAGCCACTCCTCTGCCTCTTCGAGGCATTCCCGGAAGCGCCGGTGTTGGTCGCCTTCCCTGTCCTCTTCTGAGGACTCAGCCTGTCGGCGGGTCGCTTATCCCACCATGCAAGTGACACCGGAGGAATGGGCTTCCTTCAGGAAGCAGATGCTAGCGATTCTTGAATCGCAGGGCACCGGTCTGTCCGCGCCTCGGAAGTGCAGTCGGTCGGCACCGGTCGAGAGACACCGCTCGTACGCCCTCGGGCTCGGGTGATTGGCACGGCTCGTGGGAGAGGTCCCGCTCGGACAAGGGTAGCCGTTCTCACCATGCCCGTTCCAGGTCCCGGTCCTCGACGCGCTCGAGACCGCGTGATCCTGGGCCGTCTTCGAAGAAGACATCGAAGACTGTGGGGCCGAGGTCGTCGATGGTTTCTCTTGAGGGTCTGCCTCCGAGGGGGTCATCGACGCTGTTGGCGCCTAGGTTATCGAGAGACACGCTCGGAGCTCTGGCTTTGAGGCCTATGTCGATGCCGGTGGCGCTGCAGCTGACGTCGACACCGATTCGCTCGACGTCGACGCCGTTTCTGTCGATGCCGGCGCCGACTCGTTTGGCGCCCTCAACGCCTTTCGAGGCGGTGTTGTCGGAGGGTCCCCGTGGCATGGGGTTAGCCCCTAGAAAGGCTCTGGCTAAGGTTAGGCACAGCTTTGGTCCCCAGATGTCTTCCTCTCACCGCCTGGAGTACAGTTCAGAGGGTGATGAAGGCTCTGATGAAGGCTTGGTTCTGGTTAGGGTACCAGATGAGCTTATCTCGGGCCATAGCCAGGTTGATGACCTGAGGCAGTCACTGCATGATGCCAGTGGACTGGACACCTCTTCGGAGGTGGAGTTTTGTAGGCCACAGCCTGGCACTCATGCCGATTCTTCATATCAGCGCCTTATGTCTCGGGTCACCGAGTACTTGGGTTGGTTGGCTGCCCCAGGGGAGTTCGTTCAGGATGATCTCATGGACTTCCTTGATCTTGGTCCCCCTACTGACCCGGTATTGCCGTTTCATATGGCTCTGCAGAGAAGGGTGACGGTGGTTTGGACTGCTCCGAAGAGTCTCCCGGCAGTGGGCAAGTCTTTGTCGCGAAAATACCGCCAGCCGCCAGTAGCGACCCCTGCTACTTGTCCAGGCACCCCACTCCGGAGAGTTTGGTGGTGCAGGCGGCTACAGCCCCGGCAAAGCAGACGTCGTATCCTACCATCCCTCTGGATAGGGACGACAAACGTTTTGACGGCTGGGCGAAGAAAGTGTTTTCTTCAGGGGTTATGGCGCTTGAGGCGGCCAACTCCATATGTGCCTGTCTCGTTTCACACACACTCTGAGGAACTGTGTTGCGTTAGAGGCTGAACATATTCCCGAAGGGGACGAACGGGATGGTTTCCTTGCTATGGTTCAGGATCGCAAGGATGCCAGGTCTTAGGCCGTTCAGTCAGGTTTGGACATGGCAGATTGTGTCAGCCGGTCCATGGCGGCGAGCACCGTAATATGCAGGTTTGCGTGGTTGCGGAAGTCTGGGTTCGCTCCTTATGTGCAGTCCCGGCTCCTCAACATGCCCTTTGACGGTGAACATCTTTTTGGCAGCAAGGCTGATGAGAGCCTTGAGAGGTTGCAAACCTCCAAAGCTGCAGCAAAGTCGTTGGGCGCTGCAGTTTCGACAACCTCTGCCTTTTCATCCAAGGGGACAGCAATGGAGGGGAGGTTCCTTTCGCTATTACTCATCCTTCAGTAAAGCGAGAGGAGCTAGCAATCAAAGAGGCCACCGTAAGAGTGCCAGAGGTGGAAACAAGGGTACTCGAGGTGCCAAGGCCGCTCGGGCAGTTGCCTCTTTGCCCTCAGGCAACGCCGCAGCCGCTACCACTCAGTCATGAGGCCAGGTCCCATGGTTCGCCGGTTGGGGGAAGGCTGGCGCAGCATCTTGTAGAGTGGCAAGCCATTACTTCAGATGTTAGGTTTCTGGAGATCATAACCCACGGCTACTGTCTTCCCTTTTGGCAGAGGCCTCACGATAATCCACCTGGGAACCTCTCTTTGAAGAGTCCGGATCCGCTCCTTGCGCAGGAAATTCAAGCCCTGCTGGAGAAAGGTGCCATAGAACTGGTGCCTGTAGCTGAGAGGAACAAGGGATGGTATTCCCCTTATTTTTTGATTTCGAAGAAAGACGGGGGATTGAGACCCATCATGGACTTGTGCGGTTTGAACAAACTCTTCAGGAAGGACAAGTTCAAGATGGTTACTCTCTCTCAAGTCCTCCAGGCCCTTCAACTTGAGGACTGGTTGGTGTCTCTCGACCTCAATGACGCTTACTTCCATGTGCCGATCCATCCAAACACAAGAAGTACCTGAGGTTCGCGGTTGGCTACTCGCACTTTCAGTTTCGGGTCCTGCCGTTCGGATTGACCTCCGCCCTGAGAGTTTTCACCAAGCTCATGGTGGTGGTGGCAGCGCATCTCAGGAAAGGGGGGATTCACGTCTACCCCTACCTGGACGATTGGTTGATCAGGGGCAAGTCCTGGATCATCTGTCCGTCACCTGCCACTCCCTTCACAAGCTGGGCTTCTCCCTCAATTTAAAGAAGTCCCATTTGACACCAACACAGCGGTTCCAGTACATCGGAGCAGTGCTCGACACATCCCTGGGGCAGTGTTTTCCTCCCCGGGTGAGGGCTCTTCACATTCAGCAGATGGTGCACATGTTTCCACTTGCCCAGAATCTCCCAGCATCCGAGTTCTTGAGACTGCTCGGCCTCATGGCATCCTGCATTCTTCTGGTGCCAGAGGCTCGTCTGCGGATGATATCTTTGCAGTGGACACTCAAGCTCCAGTGGTCTCAGTCCTCCAGCAGGCTGTCGGACCCTGTTCAGGTGCTGCCCTCGGTCACCCAGGACCTTCTGTGGTAGGCCGTCGAAGGCAATCTGATGAAGGGGGCCCCATTTTGGCTGCCATGGCCGGAGATGACGATCGCGACGGACGCATCCCTCACGGGATGGGGAGCTCATGCCAACGAGTTGACAGTCAGCGGTTATTGGTCTCCGTCGGAGTCCAGACTCCATATCAATCTGTTGGAGATGAGGGCTGTCTGGCTTGCCCTGAAGGCTTTTCTGCCGACTGTGCGAGGAGTGAGTGTCCTGATTCTAACAGACAACACAGTGGCCATGCACTACCTCAACAAAAAGGGGGGGCAGGGTCACTTCCTCTGTGCAGATGCAGCTCGAGTTCTGGGCCATCCAGCAGGAAGTTTCGATCTCAGCCGTTCATCTGGCCGGAGACGACAACGAGACGGCGGACACTCTGAGCAGGCAGAGCACGATCTCTCACGAGTGGGAGCTGGCTCAGGAGATTCTCCTGGAGATCTTCGCCCTTTGGGGGACCCCTCAAGTGGATCTCTTCGCCTCCAGTCTCAACCGGAAGTGCGAAAGGTTCTGCTCATGGGAATTTCCTCCAAAAGGAGCCTTAGGAGACACGTTCGTGGTGGAGTGGTCATTCCCACTCCTGTACGAGTTTCCTCCAGTCCCCGTCATCCCGCAAGTACTGCGGAGGTTACGGAGGTTCGGTTCCCGGATGATCCTCATTGCTCCGGCGTGGCCCCGGAGGACGATGTACCCGGACCTTCTCGACTTGTCCATCTTCCCTCCACGTCATCTTCCCTACCGAGACGATCTGCTCTCACGGGAGGGGGGTCAGGTTCTCCATCCAGAGGTCAGATCCCTCAACCGTCACACTTGGCTTCTGAAAGGTTGAGGAATAAGGATTGGGACCTCCCTGAAGACGTGATGGAGGTGTTGCTCTCGGCCAGGTGGCTGGCAACAAAGTCTCTGTACCGTTGCAGTTGGAGAAAGTTCTGCGACTGGTGCAGAGTTAAGAATGTGGATCCTTTTGAATGTGACATTCCCATGGTTTTGTTTTTTTTGCTTTCCTTGGCCCACAGGGGCTTGCAAGTCGGGACCATTGAAGGTTACCTGGCGGCGCTGTCCATATTTAAGCGCTCGTCTGAAGAATGTTCCTATTTTAAGATTCCTTTAATTTCTCAGTTTTTGAAAGGACTCACTAATGTGTTCCCTCCATCACCTTTTCTGGTGCCCGTTTGCGATTTGAACCTTGTTCTTAAGTTTCTTATGGGTGCTCCGTTTGAGCCTTTGCATTCTTGCTCTTTGAGACTGTTAACTCTGAAAACTGTGTTTTTGGCTGCGGTTACTTCCGCTCGCAGAGTGAGTTACAGGCACTTTCAGTTAAGCCACCCTTCACTGTGTTTCATAAGGACAGGGTGTCCTTAGAGTTCGTCCTTCTTTTCTTCCGAAGGTGGTTTCGGAATTTCATTTGAGCCAGAAGGTTGTTCTTCTGGCGTTCTATCCTCCTCCACATCCTGGTAAGGAAGAGGAGAGGCTCCATAGGCTTGATCCTAGGAGAGCGTTGAGCTTTTATATTTCGCGCATGTCCCAGTTCAGAGTGGACGATCAACGTTTCATTGGTTACGCTGGAAAGCGTTTGGGACAAGCTGTGACAAAACAGATATTGTCTCGTTGGATTATTTTAGCTATCTCTGAGTGTTACCGCTTGGCGGGTAAGGACGCTCTGGCTGGCTTGCGGGCCCATTCTACCAGGGGAGTGGCTGCGTCTACTTCCCTGCAGAGGGGTGTTCCTATTCGTCACATCTGTGATGCAGCCACCTGGGCTTCAGTACATACTTTTGTACGGCACTACTCCCTCGATTCCGTCCGAGGGCAGGATCTGGCCTTTAGCAAGGCACTCCTTTATTCCGTAATTTGATTGGGCATGCTAAATTTGTGTTCTAAATTCTTTTCCCACCTCCTTGCTTGGTATTGCTCTGGGAGTCTGTCATAGATATGGAATACGTTGCAGGACCCAATCCCTTCGAAGAACAAGTTACTTTCTTACCTGGTAACGTTCTTTCGATGGGATGGTCCGACGACGTATTCCATATCGCTCCCTCCCTACCTTCCCCGCTGAAGAATTGCTTTTGCGATTGCAGCTTGCGTTCCACAAGGCCTTGTGTGTCTGACTGGCAGAAAACTGGTGGCACACGTTCTGGGGGAAAAATCTACAACTGAGGCTATGGGCGTCGTGCGTCCTACTTATCACATCGGGTGACGTTGGCTGTTGGAGGAGGTCCTCGGGGACGGCGCATCGACGTCACCGATGCAGGACGCAGATGCCGAAGATTTTCCAAAGCAGCACAGCTGTGGACATTACCTGTCATAGATATGGAATACGTCGCCGGACTATCCCATCGAAAGAACGTTACCAGGTAAGAAAGTAACTTGTTCTTTTGGACGATATTTTGAAAGTGATTAGAGACCGTGGGCCCCCTCAGATTGCAAAGTTTCGTAAAGATTAGTTAAAAAATAACAAAGTTATTGGGAAGACAACAAATATTTTCTTCCAAAGTTGCTGTCTACTTCCTATTCATTTACCATAGACAAACAAGGTCAATTTGTGCCAAGGCGCACAGATCAAACCGCTGGATGGATTTGAACACGGTCAGAAACAACTTGGGTACAAAGCATGTAAGAGAGGCATTTTTTACTTGTTTGGAGAAATTCTATAGAGTAGATTTTTAAAATATTTGACAGAGAAGTGGGTGCCCCGTTTTCAAAAATAGATAGCTAAATCCTGGGAAAATTACCAGAACTAGGGTTTTTTAGCAATAAAACGGCCACCATCTCTTTTCTTCTCACTGCGAGAGATAGCAGCGGCTGTAGCCAAGGATACTAGCAAATGAAAAGTAGTTGAAAAGATATTTGCAGGTCAAAATAATTGCAAAATACTTTAGTCTAGATGAAGGGAGATGGCTGGAGGACACTAAGTGAAATTTGGGAGTTAGAGGAGGTCCAGGGACCGAGGTTGCAAAACAAAGCTTTCAGTAACCTCGGCTATAACCGTGAATAGCTGACATTTCAAATGAAACTGCATCACGGAAAGAGCGTGTGCCAAAAGGGCAATGGGGGAAGGTAGGGGAGGTGAGGAGACATTGTAAGTAGTATGGGGAAGCTGGCAGTGAGTTGCGGGAGGCTTAGTTTGGGATTGCGGTGGTCAGGGAGTTGTTTTTCTGCACAATCATTTTCCAGATAACTGCAGTGACAGGACTACAGTTAGCCGGGGATATGTGGAGTTCTGTACCTGCAGCTATAGATTTTGAGGTGTTTGTATATGATTTCTTAAAAAAATATATTTGTATAGGATTAGTGACATCATGGGTGAAAAACCATGCCCATGGTTAAAGGCCATGGTCAGTAACACAGTAGGTATTTGGGAGTCTTATCTATTTTTGGAGTGTGTTTCTAGACTTACTTAAATGTGAGATTGAGTAGAAAAATATAACACAGTAAAATTACAGACAGAAGAGAAGATGTTATATTTTTCTTGTCCTATTTATTGATAGTCCATATCTCATATGAAATCTACTGAGTGTCTCTAATTCTGACTAGTGTATATTATCTATTTTTTTGTATATCATTTGAAATTGTATTAAGGTTATCTGTACGTTATTGCACCCTTTTTATGCTGTTGTCATTGAAAATATTATTGGTAGTGCACTATAGTTATATCGTTTTTTGCATTCTATATAGTTAAAAAGGTAAGTTACAAGGTTTTTTTATTTTTTTTATTTCTATAGTGTGCAAAGCCCAGAGGTATGTAGGCACTTTAACTTAAGAATACGGTTACAGTAGGTGCAATAGACAGATAAAGTTACAGTAATTACAGCTCAGGCATACAATGGGTCTGGGTGGTGTGAGGAATACATACATGGAAAAGCTTTGCTCCTTGTAGCGAGGAGCTACATCAGGTACATATGAGGCCATAATAGGTAAAAGGATAAGTACTTGGGAAAGCTCGCCACTTGTTATGTGGAACTAAATCAGATAAATATTAGGCAGAATTATATGCAGTACCCTTTGGGAACACCACACACAATTAAGACTACAAGTGACAGTACAAATTCACCTTTGTTACAAGCCTGTACTACACAGTTACAATGGTAGCAGTGGCTGAGCAGCCAGACTTATCTCAAGAGTAAGTGAGCAGTATCAGATAGTTGCACAAAGGACAGCAATTACTATGAATCAGGCAAACACTGACTCAAGGTTTTCAAGTAAAAGAATAAACATTTATTTTACTCTTCAGTTGTATAACATTTCACTATTCTAAGCAGTTAAAAATCACACTCTTAATACACCACACAACTCCCAATAAGTTCCAGACAAGTATTGCTCACAAAATGAAGTGGGAGCAAAATGGCACTCCAGCAATTTAAAAGGGAGGGAAAGACAAAGTTAATAGAAATTGAATCACACCAACAGAGTACTCAGGGCAATTGAACAAGAGGGACTACAATGATAGAATCAGGTATTTGGCTTAGGGCCAAAGTCAATGGGTCAAAGTCTTTTGCTCAAGATCACACAGATTCTGGACGAGGTTGGTTGGTAGAAAAGTTACTTCAAAGAGAAGAGAAGGACAAGCCCTCGGATTGGAGAAAGATTTCAAACACTTTCACTGCGGTTGAATGGAACGAACAACCGGATTTGCACAGTACCTTAAAACGGAGAAGAAGCTGTAGCTGAGGCGGACGTTCCTGGTAGTTCCTGCAGGCTCATGGTTCCTGAAGTGACTGTCGGACTGACGAGAAGTAGGAAGACTGGAGGGTCCTGCACTACCCAGGGAAGAAACCAGCAGCAGAGCGGAACAACGAATAAAAGTTGCGTTCCTTAAAACCCAAGCAGGGTCCAACCTTCCTGGCTATCAGCCCCACTGTAGCTATGTACAGCGAATTCGACCAGAGGAGGGGTCCTGGCTTGCAGTTTGGGCAAACTGGTTGGTCCCACCAGCTCAGGGGAAGAAGATTCCTGGAGGATCGGCTCTGGCGTTGGAGTCTGAAGATTCGGACCTGCAGCAGGGCTTCACCGGGCGGATCAGTCGTTGTAGGGGTCCTCTCCCATCAGCTCCTCATTGGTTGTTTCGTTGCAGTGGCGACTCTGCCTTTCCAGTCCCAGAGACCTGCTTTTTTTGCAGTTTTCCCCCCATTCACACAGACTGGCTGTCAATCACACACCAGGGTGGCTGTCCTGGCAAGGACAGTCACCCAGCCAATCAAACAGGAGTGTGACTTGGGTTACCAAGGGAACCCATGGCAGGGGTCCTAAAACCCCTCCCTCACATCCTGCCTACCCAGGCTTTCAGGTGCCTTAAGGAGGGCTTCTGTGCAGAAGCCCGCGAAAAGACGGCGAACAAAGGGATCAAACCTGGTTTGGCATGCAGAGTAAAACATGACATTTACAAAAAGAAATGGCGAATAAACCCAGCCGGAACCATAATAAAATATATATGGTCAAGCGGGTTTAGGTTTGAGGCTAATATATTAGCCTAAAACAATACCATGGTTATTTAAGCAAACCGCGGTATAAAACATAGGGTAGATACCACTGCCACCAGCCAAGTCTTGCTGTAAAGGGAGCGAAACAATGCTCCAAGAGACACAGACAAAAAGGGATAAGAATTAACCCCTTCCAATATTCCATGTAAGATGGGGTGTACTGGGTCTGTGCTTTAAAGTGACTATTATAAATATAATGGCAACTTTATCTTTTCTGGGGGACAGTAGTCAGCCCCAAAAAATGGAGTCAGGGGGAAGTCTCAAAGACAACCCTGTGTCACTGCACTGAAGGTGCTGTGTAACACACATGGACAAATTATGCTATGGAGTAGGTGAGGCTCCATTGCCCAAGATCACACAAAAAGTAGAAATACACACAGCAAAACACATATAAGAGTGGGGAAAAAGGCTCACACTCTTACCAGGTGGAAAAAATAAACCCTAGAAATCCAGCAAAGCTACTGAGGGACTCATTAGGTAAGGGAAATTAGCCATTTATGAGAATTCTCCCTAAGAATCCATATGAGGTCATAGTACATAAAAGGATATAGTCTGAGGAAAGCTCTCCTCTTCTTACGGGGGACTACATCAGGTACATATGAGACATAATAAGTACAAGGGAAAGCTTGCCTCTTTTTACAGTGAACTACATCAGGTACATCAGGTACATCTGGGACATAATAAGTACGAAGAGTAATACATACATGGAAAAGCTTTGCTACTTATTGCGAGGAGCTACATCAGGTACATATGAGGTCATAATAGGTACACAGATAAGAACTTGGGAGAGCTTGCCTCTTGTCACAGGGAAGTCCATCAGGTACATATGAGACATAATACGTAAAAGGACCATATACTGTACAGATACATGTAGGGCATAATAGGTACAGGAGAATATATACTGGGGGAATAATCGGTGTATTAAAAACAAACAAACCGGGGGGGCACACACATCATCAAGGTCACCCATGGGGGGCGGATCGCACACATATCATCACGGGCGAGCATGAGGGGTGGGAGCACACACATCATCACAGGGCCACCAGGGGAGGGAGCATACACACATCATCACGGGTGATCGGGGGGGCACACACATCATTAGGGGTGAGTGGGGGGTGGGAGCACACACATCATCCTGGGCGACCATGGGGGGTGGGAGCATACACACCATCAGGGGCGACCGGGTGGGGAAGCACACACATCATCACCTAGAATCTATGGTGCTTAGTTTTGGAGTGGTGGTGGGATGGCTACACTGGCAGTTCATCGAGTGGTATACAGAGGCAGTGCCCGGTTACAACGAGTACTGTATATATAAATATATATTCAGTGAAAACAACTTTGTTACATGAATGTTATGGTTAAGTTGCAGTAAAAAACCTATAAAATTGAATGAAAAATCCTTGTTAAAGAGACGTTATGGTTACAAGAAAAAACGAAAAACCCTTGAAATTCTGCACTTATGATGAGTTGAGATGGCGCTGCCTATATACATTAGTTTGCAAGTGCATATAATCACATAAATTACATATTTCGATTTACAGTCCAGAAAACAAGTGATATTGTGGTTTTGGTTGTGGAAATTCAAACTTATTAAATATGAAGTATCAATTGGTCAGCGCCGAAGTATGACTTTTGTATCTCAGTTACCAAAACAAGTATCCATAAACACTGGGACAGCAGGAGCTGTGTTCTTCTGAGATCACCATAATGGCGGCAGACTAACAACAGAGGAAGTCCATACAAGCACCAAAGCTATCTAAACAATAGCATAGAGATCCACAGTTCCCAAAAGCTCCAACTCTTCGTCACTATTCATTCCCCCACATAATTTGTACATTAGTAGTAGGGTTTGACAATCCGTTTTATTTTTAGTATAGGCACTTTTAATTTAATAAGACTCCACTTGGAATCCATTATTATTATTTGATGGTCGTAGCTTGCTCCCATCTGTAGATTTAGGTTTAGATAGGCATTAGTCTCACCTTTGTGAAAGTTCAATAAACACCCTTGAACTGTGGTCACCTGTGTCTGTTTTACTGTTGATACCATACCTTCCTTACAGCACTCATTCCAAAACAACCTCTTACTATTAGAAATACCTATTTCTGTATTATTGCCATTCATTATATAAACATTTCCTGTACGCAAAAAGCACTATTTTTTAAATTTTCATAGAAATGGTAAACACACTTGAGTGGTTGGACGAAAACCTTGCACAAAAACAAATGAGTGATGATAACATTTCTAAAAGATTTTTTCAACAAGTGTGTCGTCTCTTTCGTTATCGATGACATGGAGGTGTTTTTCTTTCGGAGGAGTATCCTCTCGACACGAATGTCTTGAGTTCTCACCTTGGGCGTTAAGACTTTTCTCAAGGAAGCATCCAGGACTGCCCCAATGAATTGAAGCATTTGTTATGGTATCATGTGGGACTTCTTAAAATTGAGGGAGAAGCCCAGTCTGTGGAGGGAGTGACATGTGAAGCTGAGATGTTCCAGGACCTGTTTAGGAGAATGGGCCCTGATCAGCCAATCGTCCAGGTAAGGATAGCTGTGAATCCTCTGTATCCTGAGACTCACTGCCACAACAGTCATCAACTTGGTGAAAGCCCTTGGGCCAGAGGTGAGCCTGAATGGCATATCTCAAAATTGATAATGAGAACCGCCAACCGTGAATATCAGGTACTTTCTGTGCTTGTAAAGTATAGGCACATGAAAGCAAGTATCCTGAAGGTCCAATGATACCAACCGGTCTTGACGCTGGAGAGCTTGAAGGATATGAGAAAGGGTAACCATCTTGAACTTGTCCTTCCTGAGGAACTTGTTCAATTCTCTAAAGTCCAAGATGGCTTTCAATCCTCCATCCTTCTTGGGGATTAGGAAGTAAGGGGAGTACCAACCCTTGTTCCTATCTGCTGCAGGTACTGGTTCTATAGCACCTTTCTCTACCAGGGTCACATTTTCTTGCACAAGGAGCGGATCTGGATATTTGAAGGAGTTATTCCCTTAAAGGACCCAAAGATGATTACATTGCCTAACAATGTCAATTAACATATATTATATATTCAGTAAAAAAAACTTTGTTAAAGGGACGTTATGGTTAAGTTGTGCTACTAAAAACCTATGAAATTCAGTAAAACAACTTTGTTAAAGGGACGTTATGGTTCAAAGTAAAACCGGAAAACCCCTGAAATTCGCTAATTATGGTAAGGTAAGCAACCATAACTCGCGCCACCACTGTGCACTGCTAAGACTAACACCCAGGACATCAAAGATGACATCACAAATGTCATTGATGACATCACGTGTGCATTTACCTTTCATGAAAAGTCTGTACAAGGGATTCTTATTGTAACGTTAATTAAAAAAGTGTCAAGTATCATTGGAATAAATATCATGGCGTACGTAGTGCATTAAGCAATGCATTAATCCAAATAGCATTGTATTATCAAGTTTTTTCCAATATACCAAGGTACACATTTAGTAACATAGGCATATTGTGCAGCAGGCATGATGGAGATGCAATATTAATAATCTTGCCATGTTAAATACTAAAATTATAAATGCTTTCTTATTAGAGTTTTGCATACTGTAAAACATTTAATAAGTACCTAATAAAACCCACCTACTACATTATTGCACTACTGCACACAAAACACAAACAGACAACAACACATACAAATATAAGCACATACAGGAAAAGTGAAGTAACCTAACTGATTATCTTCATGCACAAAAATGATTGCTCTGCTTCAAAGCTACTACCAGGGGCGTCATTTGGGGATCGCCAGGGGTCGCAACTGCTACCCCTGTGGTCTCCCTTGCTACCCCTAGAAAAAAAAGAATTTTTTTAAAACTTTTTTTTGTAACTTTTTTTTAAAAAAATGTAAGCTCCTGGGCTGTGGCCAGTGTCATGTGGCTCTTTATTTTTGGAGTGGCTGACTTTCTTGTGCAGGCCTCGGGGTTCCACAGTTGCATCACTTTGAGCAGTGACGATAAACAAGAAAGAATAGGAATAACACATCATTTGTCTTTCTGGAATTCCATCAAATAATTGCTAGACTCATAAAGGTTTATTTCCAGGCACTTCAGGTGGTGAGTTACTGATTTAGCCTGTTCTTAAACACCTAAACTCAGCCTTTCACCCTCCTGAGGTCGATAAATGAGTACCAACACAGGTTGGCTGATATTGTATGTACATTTGATCTATGTAAAGCGCTTAAGCGTAAGTGCTGTATAATAACATATCATTATCATTTGGCCTTGGACGTCTGCTTGCATTCTCAGTAATTTGGTAATATGGTCCTATAAACACTATAACATTATAGTGATAACGCAACCACATTTTTTGTAGTGTACTTATGGACAATATGTGATGTCCCTTCCTGTTTTGTCCCGGGGTGAAAGGTTGTGTTCCATCACTTCCCGTGATGTCACTTCGAGGTGGGGGGTCAAATAACATCACTTCCTGTGATGTCATCAGAGGGCAAAGGTCATGTGATGTCACTTGCGCTACCCCTGGCATTTTGGGGAAATGACGTCACTGGCTACAACTTCCCTATGTATAACTATCACATATTGTGACTAGGCCCCAAGGAAAGTAGTGTAAATGCAATGTGTAAAAATATGAGCATACCCAGGGAAAGTACAGTAATAAAAAAACAACAGAACTATAAGTCAGTGTTGATAACCTTACTAATCATCTTCATACATAGATAGCATTGCTGTCTTCCAGGTCTGTGTTTTCCCCTTTGTATACATTTCATATGCTGTGAGTGGACCCTAAGTGAATTACTCTAAGATCATTTTTCAAGTATAAGTCTACAAATATAGTACTTTTTTGAGTTTTTAGTTCCTGACTGTTACTGGCCTAGATATATTAGTAAAGGAAAAAAGAGTGAACCAAGCATCTGATGTCATCAGTGATGTCATCAATGACATTTGTGATGTCATCTTTGATGTCCTGGGTGTTAGTCTAAGCAGTGCACAGTAGTGGCACGAGTTATGGTTGCTTACCTTACCATAACTAGCGAATTTCAGAGGTTTTTCAGTTTTACTTTGAAACATAACATCCTTTTAACAAACTTTTTTTACTGAATTTCATAGGTTTTTAGTAGCACAACTTAACCATAACGTCCCTTTAACAAAGTTTTTTTACAGAATTTCATAGGTTTTTAGCTGCGCAACTTAACCATAATGTCCCTTTAACAAAGTTTTTTTACTGAATTTCATAGGTTTTTAGTAGTGCTGTAAAAGCAAAAAGAGAACATCGAGTACCCCAAAAGGAAATACACCAAACACGGGCTTACAAAGATACACAGATCTTTATTCTACAACTGAACAGTTTTCGAAGGAACTAAGTATCAGATAGCTATCTGCCCTCAGTACATCACAGCGAATACCAGCCCTGTCGGTGTGAGAAGTGAGTGGGGCTGTACATCAGAACACTCATTCTTTTATACAATTTCTAACATGATGTCCAGCCCATCTACAGGTTAATGATTCCTCGGGCTAGGGGTTCGTGCACGTTCACTTCTAATTTATTCACCTATATGCATATGGATTATTCCTAGTTTATACACAAATAAGTCACAATGGCAAGAGTGTACCTTTTGGATCTAACATTAAGCCTTCGTACATGTTTTGTACAATGCAGTTCAACAATTGTTCACATTCAGTATTTAAACAACATTGTGCTTAATATATGCTCGCGGATCAGTTTTGTTGACACAGGTAATCCTCGATCTACAGGTCAACGAAGGACAAGGTATCATTACATGACCCTAACATTTGGCCTGCAGGCAGTTTAGACATTAACTTACATGTAGATTTCAAGACGGCCAAGTTACAAACAGAAGAACACTGTCCACCATTTTAGAACACAGGGTGGCTTTGAAGTGAGAATCAAAATCGCGGATGAACCTAATATGGTGGCTAAATCGATGTAAGATCAGAACTTTGCAACGCGGATTTCTTCGCAGAGCAAATGGGCTTAGGCCAATAAATACAATAAAGGAGGCACAATATAATATCCCGTTTAACAGCGCAACTTAACCATAGCGTCCCTTTAACAATGTTTTTTTACTGAATATACATATACATACTGTGAATTTGATGTATGTTTACTAGGATTCCCTTACTTTATATACATGTAACATAGAACATACTGAACCCCCAGCTAGTGATTTTGATATCCGCAGACTGTGCATATGTCCGCGGACCGACGCTGAAATGGGGAATAAAAAGCCATTAGCAACCTAGGTTCCCAAAGTGGAACCTGGGGTGCTAAAAAATAGTATTTTGCTTCCTACACCAGGACGCCTGTGGTGTCCCAGTATAGGATGGAAAATCCTTTGCCAAGATGGCCACCATGGAAAAGGAAGGTGAGGGTTCCATACAGGGCCCTCTTTGCTTTCCATGGCAGCCTGCAGAAGGCAAAAAGAGAACCCTATGACCATATTACCACGAGTACATTTTTCTTCCCTTTCAGATCTATCCTATTTTCAAATAACTTACCACAAAGCCAGCCCAGGTGGACATGGCTACTTTAATCCTATGTTTTCTCCCTTGTGGTCATAGCCAGTAGCCAGATTGTCTGGATTATGACCCTATTCCATGAACCAGACAATCTGGCCACTGACCATTGCCACAGGCTACCCCTCATTCAATAAAGGTATACCACTATTTTTTTATAGCTACATTATGACACTTGGCAAATAATAAAATACTGGCACATTGGCAAAACAATGCTTGTAGGTCCTTGCCAATGCCCCTAACGCAAGTTTGCTACAAATCCACACATGTTTTATTTTTTCGAAAGTGTCAAATGAATGCACACACAATCGTCATATAACCTAGCCCCCACTTGACAAAATCCATTCAGACTGTACGAAAACATTTATATCTAGATCTATAACCTTTTTGCAAACCTTTGTGTAGATGTGTCAAATGGCACCACATTTATAAGCCTTTACAATATTTTGGCACCCCACCTCTAATTTTGCCCCCTCTTGACAAAATCCCACCAAACTCCGCAAAAACATTTATATCTAGATCGATTATCAGTTTGCCAAAATAAGTGTAGATTCATCAAATGTCACCTCATATATAAGCCATTACATTATTTTGGGACCCCAACTCTAACTTTCCCCCCTCATGACAGAATCCCACCAAACATTGTAAACTCATTTGCAATCAAGTCACAAATTTACCATCCTCATCACCCCTCACCTCCTTAGAGATTATTTGATAAGTTTGACAGGACCATTGCTCAGAAAATATTATTGATCTGAGGGTTCAGGCATGTATTTTTATACATACGTTGATCAATTGCACAAACATTTCCAATGCACCTTACCTTAGTTTTCCTGTTTTCTACACATGCGAAATCTGGCAAGAGGGCGCGGCCATCTTGTGCTTATCTTACTCGTTGCTGCATCGGCCTAAGGCAGCGGTATTCAAACTGTGGGGCACGACCCCCGAGGGGTCCGCAGGTGCCTCACTGGGGGGCCCTGAGTGCTCAGCATGAAAATATATATATATATATTTTTTTAGATTGGAAGAAATGGGCAGAGTGGCTCACTTGGTCGGGCTGGAGCATGAAACTGTCTCAGGCAACAATGAGAAAGTGCACCGCAATTGTAAATGGATATTCATTCTTTAGTCACAGACTGGGCCTCATTACAACTATGACGGTACGTTAACAACAGTGCCGGTAAGCTACCAGCACTGTTGCTACCGTACCACCATAGTAAAAGTTGTGCTCGCGGGTGCCTGACAGCCTGCCAGGCAGGCCGTGCGGTACCTGCGAGCACAGCTCGTCAGATGCACCGGCACTGTTATTAATGGTGCCGGTGCATCCGAGCTCCCCATTCCCATTGAGCCCTATAGGGCTCAATGGGAATGGGGATCTACCGGTACCGGCACCCGCAAAAGGACATTTATCAGGTCCATCTAACTTGGCATGACCCGGTAATTGCGCATTCGTGGGTGCCAGACCCGGATGCAACTCCGGCACAGCTACCGCCAGGGTTGTAATGAGGCCCACTGTTTCAATAGTACCCAAGGGGGTGCTTTGTGTTAAAATGTAAGTAAATTGTGATTTACTCAGCAACAATGGTCAAAATTACAAACTGCAAAGTTAAGTAACTCATCAAACTGGTCCACATTGGCCAAATTGGTGGCCCATTTTGACTGGACCACACTAGCATTTTACATTTTTGGTACAGGCATTGCCCTATAGCCCTTTCCGAGCCTGGCAACTCATCCATTATGGAGGAGCTAAGGAGCCAACCCAGTGAAACAGTGAGCACTCCCTCAGCGGCTTTTTCCAGCTGATGGAGTGCTCCTGGGCTGGCTGAACTGTCAAAGGGAAAGCTGTTTCCCTTTGACAGTTCAGTTGAGTTCCCCAGCTGCACATGCTCACTGAGCCATACAAGTGCTGGGGCGTTTTGCTTTGCCAGCATTGCATAGCTCATTGAAAATGCTGGCTGGGGCACTGCATGTCTGTATGTCCGAGGAGGATCTCCTGCGCCTCTTCACACATATGGACAGAGCAGCCTGGAGCAGGGCGTTTTAGCACCCACACACAGGCCAATGAAGAAGGTACATTTATGTTCCTTGTTTTTATTTAAACATGTGTATGGATGCTTATGTTATGAGTGAATGTATGGTGATGGATGCTCATGTCAATGATAGAGTGATTGCTGTATAAATGTGCAGCGCCTTGCATACACACGTAATCATGTTGATTGTGTTAGGCCCAGTGGGTCCCAGGGGACAGGGATGGTATCGTTTTACTGGACATCTATTATAGATGTCCAGTAAAAAATGTCATGTCTGCCCCCTGGACCCCCAGCACCAATTGCAAACTCTTTGGCTATTTACCCATTTTTTTGTTAAAAGTATGCTCTACAATGCAACATTATAACACATTTTTGAAAAAATATTTACAATGGGTAAACCTCCCCGAACCCCCCTCGATTGGTACTGGTAAACTCCCTCACTATGGTCGGTCGCTATGGCATTTTTGGGGGAAATAGTTATGCCCCTCCACTTAAAAAAATCACCAGCCACCACTGTTCCTCAGACTGTGTTGGAAACCGGATGGGGGAACCCACGTACTATGGTGGGAGCACAATGGGCAGGAACCATGGGATAGTGGTGGGAGCAGAGTGGGAGAGCTCAGGGTGTGTGATGGGTTGCGGAGAGACCATGGACTGGGTAGGAGTGGGATGAGGGTGCCCAGGGACTGTGATGGGAGCAGGTGACGTAGCACAATATATATATAAATCTTGCTCAGGGGGGCCCCAGCCAAATAAACTTGAAGACCACTGGCCTAAGATGAACTGCCCTGATGGCAATAAGGCCTGAGCCTCACATCACCAAATCTAGTGATATTGTCCGCCTTCCTCGGTGACGCTCCTGAGCAGCGTACCCAAACGCACCCAGTCATCACCTAAGTGACGTGATGCAGAACCCAGAAAATCAACACACAACTTCTCACAACACAGCCCGGCACAATTCGGAATACTAAACCATACTTTAAAAAGAAACAACAAGACTGTACAATTTGTAAAGTACTTTTTTTTCATAATAAACGCTCTGACATCATCCGTCTATTGCCATATTCAATCAAATTTGAAATCTCTTTCTTTGCTTGCGATCCAAAATGTTTATCGTGTGTCACTCGTTGTTCTTTTTGCGTACACAATGTGTTCATTTTGGATAAAAGAAGCGCTTGGGTCGCACAGTGAATTCCAGGGCTTTTGCATCAACTTGAGGCTAGACCACCGTAAAGGATGTTATGTTGCCCCTAATCGCTAGTACAGCATAAGGGCTTATCTGCCCTTGCCGATCTTCCCAAAAAACTGTTAAACACATCAGTTGTTCACAAGTAGCTGGAGCTGCCGATCAAAAAATCCATCACTTGGCATCTGGAATCTATGACAATCGCATAATGGCAAAATGTACCTGTTTCGGAAACATAATAGAAATTTGTCTCACTATCCGATCTTTAATACAATTTGCTTCCGATAACATTGCTATGCAGTATGATCAACTCTAAACGGGATACGAAAGCTGACGCTACAATTCTATGTGCTTATACATGGCATTTTAATGACATATTAGTGTTGAACCTGGGAGAACTGAGTACTGGTCTAAATGCATATCAATGTTGGTCTGCCCATCTGGACGGTAAAAGAACATTGCACACAAAGTTTATACTTGCGTTTCATTGTAATATGCCACACAGAACAAACGACTACAATGTAACCCACAAATAATGCTCAGATAATGATAAGTTGATGCTCGTTCGAGTATAAAATCATCCAAAATTAAACTTACATTACATTCACCATTTCCATTCTTTTGGCGTATCTCAGACCGTAAGGCAGACTCCGTTCGGAACCAAACATTTTTCATAAACTGAATTTACATGTTCCTTAGTCCACTTTTTGAATACATAAGCTTATCATATCTTACATTATAACAACCCTCCTTCATTCAATTCCTTTCGGAATGGTCCCTTTGTCTCAAGGTCAAAAAACAATTGAACCTTATACTGTGTGTCCGATGCATGGGCTTCGTGAGCTCGCAAACAAAAATTCAAAGCTGGTGACCTTCACTCAGTATCAAAATACATTCTTACTTTGCAACAACTTGCCACACTGCATCCATGAGAACTGTAATTCTCATGCACGTGCAGGGCGGTCTTCGCATCAGGCAGTGCAAGTGGCTGCCTGAGGTGCCGACTGTAGGGGGCACCAGTATGACTCCATTATCAATTTAATTACATTTTAACACAAACATGAATAGCCCTTTCTTTGCTGTGCTCTGGGTGTAGCAGAAACACATCAATTTATAAACATCAAGCGTCATTGCAAAGTTTCCTTACCTCTTAGCAGTTGGTACTGCATCACTTCTCTGCACAGTGCTTTTAGCCTGTAACCTTCACTCATTTTCAAGTTGATTGCATTATTTCTGTGACAACACAGATGGTGAGGCAGAAACGTAAATGGTGGACTTGTAAACATAGATTGTAAGTCACTCAACCACTTCTTCCGGTCCTCCACAGGACTGTTCACAAACATCCTAACTGTTTGCACTTTTTCAACAAAAAACACCTGTTTTTTTGCTTCTTGCAGCCATATCCCATCCCATCCTCATCACCCCTCACCTGCCCAGAGATTATTTGATCAGTTTGACAAGTGCAATGTTGTGTTTTTCAATATGTTTATACCACGATGTCTGCAGACACCAAACACGGATCCAAGATGGCGCGAGTTTCCTAAAATCTGACGCACTTCACGCTCTTCACCATCCAATCAGGGGACACGTTGCATGTCTGCGGACATGAGGCAAGCCGATTAGCCAATCGGTGTCCGGCCCAAGGAGCGAACAGGGAAGTGTGTCCGCGGAGCAGACATAAATATCACACATTTTTTGTGACCTACTTTTTGGTAGTTTAAAAAACAACTACCGGACGGATTTTCACCAAATTTACAAAAGCACGCTTTCGAGTCCAAGCCACTGCTCCTGCCGCAAATTTGGTGAAAATCCGTCCAGAGGTTTGGGCTGTAGGAGCACGCAAAATTTTTTCCCCATTTAGTCTATGGGAAAAAAAGAAATTATTTGCCCTCCCTGGACCAAACCTGACCAAACTTTGCAAACCAAATTTGGTGTGGATTCGTCCCTGGGGGAGCAAAGTTATCAGCCGCCCAAAAAGTGCTCTTCCTATGGGTTTAGCAACTTAACCATAACTACATGGCCACTAACGTGCCCGTGTAATGCTCTCAATGTGAAGACCTGTTGACTAGATGGCTCTGGCCACTAACAATCATTTGAGTGTGGCGGTGGGAGATTCACTCTTGTTGAAGATACTCGATGCAAGGGAGCTGTGCCCATAACTTTTATGCATTGAAACAGGTATATGCTTGACAGAATTTTATACATTTGCCTCATTAGTTAAGTCCTTTCCATAACGCAGAATAAAAGTTCAATTATTATGAACATGTGACACTTTGGAGAAGTAGTGCACTCCAGAACATACAACATGCTGCCATTTGCGAAATAGCGATGCAGCTGCCAGAATATAGAGAATATTTCCAGTGGCATTGCAACGTGTTATTTGGTACACCTTCAATTTGTTTGCACACTTTCAGCTGTTTGTCCATCGCACCAATCAAAAGGTTTGGTGGACATCCTATTTGAGGTATTCAGTCTTTCATCCAAAATAGCTAATACTGATGGGCCTAATTAGCACAATATATATAAAAGTTGTGGCATGCTCCTCCCCATGTTGATTGATTCAATGCCATTATTTTCTGCTGCAAGCTAATAACTGTTAACTCACAAGTTTAGGACGTATTATTGGTAGTGCTTTCCTACGAGTGGGTGGGTGACTGTTAGAGTCTTGTTTATTGTACTTCCCAATGCTCGGCTTTGATCTGGGAGGGATAGGATGAGTGCACATTTTTTTTACTGAGGTTAGAATATGGTATATTTATCTAATGTTATTAAATCTACATTTGTATTAATAGTCAATACTTCAGCAATAGGGTTTTGTTATATTCTTCTCTAATGAATGGAGATTATGACAGTAGAAAGAAAGGAGATCAATTTTATGGAATGCTATATTTGTTCTTAGAGATATTTTGCACAAGGTTGTTTTATTTGCTGAAATATTGGGTTCTCCAAAGTAATTATTTTCTATCACTTATTGAAGGAGTATATGTATTTTGCTATTCCTATTTCCTTGCTTGTTAGGTTAAGTGTTAAGTCTTCCTCTCTACTTGATTTATTTTCATCTTCTTTTGAATGTGTTGCCATATAGTATTGGGCAGCTGCTGCTTCTATGTTAGCTATTCTTTCATCATGTTCTGACCGCTATTTATTTTATCTTATTTTGTTTATTACTTTTATTTTTTCTTCTATTCTTTATGGTTTGGCTTATCATTTGTTTCCTATAGTTTGAAATATCCATTTTGACCACCTTTTCTTTTACAAGGAATTTAGCCTCTCGTGACACCATCCCATATGTTACAAATATGCATCCTGAAGGGAGCAGATCTGTACTAGGAGATTTATATCCCATTCAGGGTGTGGCCCTGACTACTTTGTGTCTGACTAGTTATCTTTGTGTTAATGCTTGATTCTTTGCATATCTTAAGTTGGAATGTGAAGGGGTTGAATAGCCCAGTAATGAGAAGAAAAGTGCTCAATGTTCTGAGCAAACCCCCCCACAATATTTTTCTATCCAGGAGACCCACCTGCAACAATATAAAGTAGAATATATTTTAAAAAGTGACATGTGAAAGAATATTCCAGTACCTTTGCAAGTAATTCTAGGGGGGAGGCCATCTTAGAAGAAACATATGATTTTAGAGTGGATATTGACTCTGAGGGTAGATTTGTGGCGGTTAAGCTACTAGTGGAAAATAGATGATTGATCTTTGGGATGTGAAAAGAGTAATAGGCAATGGAGATTCAATACTCGCTCATTGTTGGATCGGGATTTCTTTAAACAAATTGTTTGTTTATTATGCATTTGTTAGGCACTTATAAAGTAAGTAAATTCTGTTTCAAAGTGGCCACAAGGAAACGGGAGGAAATATGGGATTGAAAACATTCCATACAGTGGAAGGTAAGGACAAACCTACTATGCCTTGTGAGTATTCAGAACATTCAGGTGCAGCGAGAAGAGGGGAAGTGGAATTGGGTGTAGGTGCTGGAATTTTCGAGGGAGTGGCTGAGCAACAGATGAAGTGCATAGTATGGTAAGTGGTATGCAGCCTGAAACGCATTGGGTAGATAGTGCAAGCCTACAGGAGGAAGGCAGAAGGGTGGTGAGGCAAGTGTTGTAAGGTAGACAGAGGCTGGAGCGATTGGGTATGGGAGGCCAGGACCCCGAAGGATGCATAAGGACCATGGTCACCATTCAAAGCGACTGTGAGATTAGCAGAGGAGGGAAGAAGGAAAGGAGGATGTGAAGAGGAAAGTCTTGAGGAGCTTCCAAAATTTGAGGAAGTTCTGCTCAAGATGAATAGGAAGGGGAAGTCTGTTCCATAAAACTGAGCCAGCTGAAGAAAGTGATTGGCCTCTGGCCCTATGTTTAGCAAAAAGATTTACACATAGAGACTTGGTGCTGGAGGAATGTAGCGCTCTAGAGGGAGAGCATTTAATAAGAGAAGGTTGCAGATAGCGTGGTCTCAGGCCCCCCAGAGAGCCTTGTAGAGGAATCAGAGGGATCTGAATTTAATCAGTGCAGCAACCGGGAGTCAGTGGAGAGTTTTTAGGGCAGGAGAGATGTGGTCAAGGATAGACTCACTGCCCTATTCTGGATTAGCTGGAGGGGTCATAGAGTGGAAGAATGCAGACTCAAGAGAAGGCTATTGCAGCAGTTAAGCCCAAAGAGTACAAGGGCTTAGGTAACATTGAGTTTCTGGGAAAAAGTGAGAAAAGGGAGAATTCCTTTGAGAAGGAAGAGTTGAAAATGGGACTTCTTGGCAATGTCCTGAGTATGTCAGAGTAATGAGAGAAAGGAGTCGAAAATGACTCCAAGGTTTCTGACTTCAGATGAAGGAACACAGGGAGAGCCCGTAGAGGATGTCCAGAGTGTGGGGGAAAAATAGGGAGCAGGGGTCCCAATGGGAATGATCTCAGTCTTGCTGACATTCAGACAGAGATCATTGGACGTGCACCAGGACTGAATGGGAGATGGGCAGTAGGGATTGATGTAAGATGCAAGAGGGTCAAATGGAAGTTTGAAAAAGAGTTGTGTCCTCTGCGTAGCACTGGAAATTGGAGGAGAAGGCGGAAATGAGGAGTGCCAGCTGAGCAAGGTAAATTTGGAAGAGCCAGGTGAGAGGTTTGAGCCCTGGGGAACACCACAGGTTGAGAAGGAAGTAGGAGAGAAGAAGGTGCCCAAAATGACTTGGACAAACTGTCAGTTAGTAAGGAGTTCAGCCAGTCAAGTACCCTCTGCGAGATACCAAGGGTATCATGGAGCCATTTTATGAAGATAACATGGTTAACTGTGTCAAAGGCATAGGAGAGATCAAGTAGGATGAGGACAGCTGGAGAGCTAGAGTCCAGAGATGCGAGCAGTTCTTCACGGGTGAATTGAAACTGAGATCTTGTTTTTTCTCAACGATAATGCTGACTCTGTTGACATATTTGTATTATTTGGGATGCACTGAAAGCCTTCCTACACGGTAAAATAATTAGCTATGCCTCTTATAAAAATCGATGGCTGAGGAAGATTTTATATGCTTGGAATCCTCTTATAAACATTCTGTGGATCAACATACAACTAGCCCTTTGGTTATTACCCTGTCTTCTATGCTGATTACATTGGATAATGTTGTACACTCTAAAACTGAGAGAGATTTGTTTTATACAAGGAAGGCATTCTTGGAGCGCAGGGAAAGATCTGGAGGCTGATAGAATGAGGGGAAGATAGAAGGAGAGACAGGTTTTTTTTCATTTCAGAAGGTAATGGACCACGTTTGAGGAGAAATTAAGACATTTGTCGCACATTTAGAACGTTTTATGTTTCATTATAATGTGATGATTGGCATGTAGATGATGATGAGTTGTCTGCATTTATTGAGTAAATTCATATCAAGTTAAATGATGATGACAAACTTTGTTTGGATAGCGAAATTACAGTGCAGGAAATTATACATTCTACGGGGATAATGTGCCTGCTAAATGCCTGGGACCAGATGCATTTCCAATTGAGTTCTTTATGCTGCATTTAGCTCCTCTCTTGCACCCTTCACGGTTGGACTTTTTACAGGGATTATTGAATCTGAGCAGATTGCCAACTCCATGAAGACTGATTTGATCTCTGTGATCCCAAACAATGGTTAAGATCACTCAGTCTGGTGCAATTATAGCCTAATAGCTCTGTTAAATGTGTCAAGCTCTTGGCAAAGATTTATGGAGTAAGAATGATCCCTTTACTGCCAAAAGTGATTCACCAAAATCAGATGAGATGTATCTATGTTAGAAATAGTTATGATAATTTAAGGGAGCTATTGGACATTGTGCATCTTAAGGGTAACTCTCCGGACCCGTATGCCGTGGTCAGAATTGATGTAGAAAAAGCATTTGACAGGGTCAGCTGGGCATTCCTCCGACGAGTACTGACACAAGTGAATAGTGGATGTTGTTTTTTAAAACTCTTTAATGCCCGTTATAATGGTACTGAAGCAAGAGTCTTGGTAAATTATTGTTTATCAGAATGTTTTTCTATTCATCGAGGCACACAACAAGGTAGTCCCTTATCCTCTTATCCCCTTATCCCCTCTCCAAAGTCCTCCTCTAGGCGGACAACCATCTAGTTTTACTTTCAGATCTCAAGCCTTTGTTTAGGGAATTAGTATTGATCCTGCATGTATTTGGCCAAGTATCAAATTATAAAATTAATGTTTCTAAGACATTGATCTTTCCAATCCCAACCTCATGTCATGGAGGACTTCTTGGAGTAGAGCGAGATGTTTCGGCAGAATACAGATTTAAGTACCTGGGTATGCACATTTCTAAGCGAGTAAGTACCTTGTTGGCTTCTAATATCCAAATTCAAGTCACAGATAGCTGGGTTGTGCTTGAAGTGGAGTGGGCTGAATATGACATTGAGGGGGAAAGTCTTTGTAATTAAGATGACTCTGCTTCCTAAACTGCTTCATATCTTCAGTATGCTCCCTCTTCCTGCAGCCAGTGATTTACTTTGCAATATAAATAACATTTTCCAGAACTTTCTATGGGAAGGAGGGGATAAAAAAATCCCTAAAGATGTTCTGATGAAGCCAGTGTGTTTGGGAGGTTTTGGGATTCCGAATGTTGCTTCATATCATAGAGCCTGCTCTGTGCGCACCCTACATTTTTGATTGAGAGAGGAGTTTCCAGAACTGGAGAAAACTTCTGTTCATTCGTTCCCTCTAGATTGTCTTCTTAGTATGGACAAGAAATTAACTGTTGATAAGAACCCACCCTATATATATATATAATTATTGTTAAATATTGCACATAAGTGAATAGAGATATTTTTACTCTACAATGAGATGTGTTTTCCGCTGTAGCATGATTAATGCATACAACCTTTATTGGTTGGGTACTAGGAACACATTCAGTATTCACTTAGTACCATTATGAAAAAAAATCAATATTCTTCTTTTTATTTTATTATGAAATACATTTCATTCTGTTTCAGAAGGACTGTTATTCAGCACAGGAGATGACACATGCAAAGCTATTGGGTAAGACATTTATTACATTAAATGTTATATATATATTACATGGCCTGCGGTAGCAGCCATGTAGTTATGGTTAAGTTGCTAAACCCATAGGAAAAGCACTTTTTGGGCAGTTTATAACGTTGCTCTCCTTGGACGAATCCTCAGCTAACTTTGCAAAAAAAGTGTATGGCCCACTCTGAATGTATCTGCAAAGTTTGGTGAGGTTTGGTCAAGGGGGGGGGGTGCAGTTATAGGGGGTACCAAAAACCAAAATGTCTTTTTTTCCCTTAGACATAATGGGGAAAAATGTCTGTCGCGCCTACAGCCCAAAACGCTGCACGGATTTAAACCAAATTTGTGGCAGGAGCCGCGGCTTGATCCCGAAAGTGGGCTTTTGTTAATTAGGTGTAAATCCGTCCAGTAGTTTTTTTTTTTAAAACATCCAAAATGTAAGGCAAATCAATTAGTGATATCTATGTCCACTCCGCGGACACACTTCCCTGTTCGCTCCGCGGACAGGACACCGATTGACTAATCGGCTAGCATCATGTCCACAGACACACAACATGTTCTCTGATTGGCTGGGATAAGGCATGAGGTGTGTCAAATTGTTTTGATGCGACTGCCATTTTGGATACCCGACATCCGCAGACAGCGCGGCGTGGAAGTGAGCATAAATCCAATTTTGGGGAATGTGTTGGTGTGTAGTAGGCCTTCTGTGATGCACCCAAGACTCTAGGCCCTGGCCACAACCATCGCAGCATAACACACCCATGTTAGCAAAGATTTTGACTGTGGTATGTGGGCTGCTTAGGGGATATGTTTTCAAAATGTGTGTACTGATTGGTAGTAGTGTAATAGTGTTTATAGGATAGTGAGTTGATGTGTGTTAGTTTGTTTGTTGGATTGTGTTCAGAATGTTGCTATTGAAGACACTAGTCATTTTGGGTTGTATTTATTGCTGAGGTGTTCGTTTGCATGGCTGTGGTATGTTGCAGTGTTTGTGGGTTTCATTATTATATAGTAACTGTTTCATATGTTGAGGCTGTATGAAGAGTTTTGTCCATGGCATGCAGTCAAGATTGTAGTGTTTGGTAACAAGCGCTGCAGCATAAGATACCCATGGAAGCAAACATTTTGGATTGTGGTTTATGTTCAGCTGTTTGCTTGAATGGGTTTTCTATGCTGTGGTGTTTGTGAGTCCAATCATTATATACTTACTGTTTGACTTTTTGTGGTTGTCTGCAGTTTTTTCAAGACATGGGTAGTTGGAGCAGACATTTCTTTTCAATCACTGTGATAAAAGAAAAAATTGCATTTTAGTATAGGTAGTTTATAATGAGTATTGCATTGCATAGCAGACATTTCTGTATTTTGTCAACCCTCATAGTTAGTACTTTAGAAGTACTATAGTTCAAACCAGTGTACTGTGCAATGTGCTCAGTTCCTGTGTTTGTTGATTAAATCATTGGGTCTGTGGGAAAAAAATCCATGCTGGATTAAAAAAAAACTATCTACATTGTGGTACAATATATTTTTAGGGCAGATAGATACATGTTGGCATATTCTAACTGGTCATAGTTTTGAAGTTCACGTTTTGTTTATGTTCAGACACAGATTAGTTATTACATTTTGGTTTTAAGAATATTAAGTAAGCGTTTACTAGATTTGCTGGTAATGTCTGTTTTCAAGTAATGTTAGTAGCATTATATTCGAACCATCCACAATTATTTTTAATATATTCAGTGTAGTGACCTGCATTGGTTTGTAGCTCCTGCCTGGTAGGTTATACCTATAGTTGTGATGGTATTGTTACCAAGTGATACTTCACCATGTTTGAATCCAGTTAGCTTGCAGTTGTTTTTGGTACAATCTGCATTATAACATAAAAGCATTACTATTACGTATTTACTATGTGTCTCTATTTGTAAGGTGGAGCGATTATCGGAATTGCAGGTAGTACATACTTTTCCATCGTTTGCATTTTGTACTAGTTGCTGAAATGGAATGGATTCACAGTTACGTATGGATACACACAGAAAGCATTCATTAGGTACTACTTCTTGTACTACATGTCTGCAAAGAGTGCATGTTTGTTTCCACATGTATGAAATCTGGAAGATTTCATGTGTAGGTATGTTTTTGTTTTCTTCTACTTGCAGTAAGTACATTAGAAATTCTTGTGGATCGTCTTGCGAGTTTATAGTGAATTTGACCATTCGAGCACATTAGTCCAATTCCTGGCTTATTCCAGAAACATTGTATGTGTTTTCAGGAGGGTTGTTTGCATTTCTATGAAGGACTAACTTTTGCAACCACAATTGTTATGTACCGTGTAAGTAAATGTTATCAATAATTGGTGGCATTTGGAATAGAATATGTATTGCTACATTTGCGTAGCAATTTATACCAGTTGTATTTGAAAATTTGAATGAACCTGACAGTTCTGTGGTGAAGTCATTTGTTCAGATTGTGCATTGCTTCTTTGAAGAGGTAGTTGATTAACTTTGAGCAGTAGAATCTTGTTTGATTGTGGTCCTTGATGAAATATTAGCTTTTTTTACTTTATTTTGAGGAATTCCTGTGAGAACTTGCATACTTTGAGTCTGAAATAGTTTTCTTTTACAACATTTTGCTTTTTGCTGAACAGGATAGGTTTTTAGATGGGGGTATAGAGTGAACGCAGTATATTGAATTATAGAATGCAAGAAATATCAGAATTTACTTTACTTGCATCAAAGTGGATTAGAAATAGTCCCTCAAGTGTACGTAAGCGTGATAGTGCTAGATAGCTCATGCCTTTTTTAAAGACTGTGCTACCAATATCTATCAATGCTTTATCTAGGGTAAGATCTTGTGATTTGTAAATGGTGACTGCGTATGCTAGAGTTAGAGAAAAACATTTTTTTGCGTACATACATGTCTTTG
Organism: Ambystoma mexicanum; assembly: GCF_040938575.1. Taxonomy (NCBI): domain Eukaryota; kingdom Metazoa; phylum Chordata; class Amphibia; order Caudata; family Ambystomatidae; genus Ambystoma; species Ambystoma mexicanum. The sequence continues at coordinate 220,782,483 of NC_090936.1, read as the reverse complement.
AAAAGAAGGAAGTGGGCTGTTGAGTGTCCTACCCTTTTAACTTCGGATAGTTTGTCAAAGAGAATATTGACAAATTGAATGTTGTTGTCACGTGGGTATGTTTGAAAGCCAACAACTGTACAAACTGCTCCATTAACTAGTCCTTGATCCACATCAAGGTTACGTTTAAGCATTACTCTACAGTTTAAATAGAATTTTAATATTTTCTCCAAACCAGCTGTGTTAGAGATCGAGTTTTCCATGGTGTGTATCCTTGTTGTGGCTTGTTGACACATGGGTAGTGTCATAGCATGTACGTCCAGTTTGTCTGTGGAGCCAATTTGAACTATTGGTTGTATTTCTTTTTTTAACATTGTTTCATTACATTTTGAACAGCTTGCAAGAGTTGGCATCAAGGACATACAATCGACATTTTTGTGTGCTAATTATTCCTTGACATCGTAGCACATGAATTATGGCCATAGAGTGCATGGATGTGCATGGTTTTTAGTATAGATTGTGCTTCTTGAGATAGTACACCAACTCTAATACTTTTTAAAATGTTGGCTTATGTGAGGTCTGCAGACTGACGCATATTTTCAGTAAATTCTCTGTATTGGAAATGTTGCCAAAGGTTGACATTTCCTATGCTGCCAAGAGTTTAAGGCACAGTTTGTGCCCTACAGTTTTAAAAATAGGCTCACCTTTCACTGGTGTTAATTGAAGAAGATATCCGAAAACAATAATGTGTTTTCCTCCAAGGAGCACTTTGTAGTCTGTTTTGAGGACCTCTTGTAATCTGAGGTGAATGAAAGCCAACATTAGGTTGGAGACCATGCTCACTTCATCTATTAGCAGCATTTTCATTTATTTGAAAACTCAGCGTAGTTCCATTGCAGCTGCTGTCGAAAGTTTGTAATAGTCTAATTTGTTTTGGTGTTCTACTGGAAGGAGTAGTAATCAGCGTAAAGTGACACTGCCTATGTTGTAGGCAGCTAAACCTGTGGGGCAGTTACAACAGCTGACAGCTTGTTGTTTGTCAATTGTTGGAGGAACTTGCTGATGATTGTGATTAAAAATGTTTTGCCTGAACCAGCTTGACCACTCACTTATAGCAGTATAGGTTTGTAGTCTTGGCAGGTATAATTTCTATTTTCATGTTGCACACCATGTTGAATTTGTTTGTTACATCTTGGAAAATCCTACACTGCTCATTGTTTAGTTGAAATTTCAGTACAGCAAAGTCTTCTGTAGATTGCTCATACTGACACATGGTGTTTTCGACTTCTGTCATTGCTAATTCTGCCTCATTTGCTATTAGTGGCAAGGGATTGGTCAATAGGGTTTACGTGATGTGTGAGCAGAGACTTTGTCAGAAAGTCTTTTTTTCCTGAGAGGAGAGAAGATAGCTATGGCTGTGTGTTTCAGAAAGCAGATTGTCTGGATTTTGGGAGATGTGTGGATACATTGGTTGGATGTGCATGCAGATCACTGTGGAGTGTCTGTACATCTCAGATTCCCTCATGTAGAAGTGCTTATGATGGTGCTTATGCATGAACTTTGAGCAACAGTTCACCCTCACAATCCAAGTAACGAGTAAGTGTACTCTAGTTGTGATGTCACTTAGGCCACTACCATTTCATGGTTGACTCCTATATCGTCGTAACTTTGATCTATTAATGGCAAACAAATGTAGTCTTGCAATTCTATACATCACTCGCAATTTGGGGAAATCATAGTGGTCTCCTTACGTTTATTTCATATACAGCCATGAAGCAATATTTTGTTGTGTCCCAAATGTAATGGAATGCATAGTCGTTCAATATTGTACAGTATCTAAGTAACATGTGTACTGGCAACAATGCCATTGGATACTACATTTGTCATTGTCAACTGAGGTTTAATACATTTATCTTGTTCATTTAAAAAGAGTTTGTAGCTTTCTCTTTCACAGATGGTACAGGCTGGTGGCCTATCATTCGTTTACACGGTGGCTTCATGGGAGACTTGGACACTGCGTTCGATGAGTAATACCTGCTTGTGTCGTTGGTGCCATTAGAGAAACTTTCCCCAGTGACAGCGGTCAGTACAGGGGATTTTCCCTCACTGTGCTGTAACCAGAACTTTATAATGTGTAGTACATTTGTGACATCAAAATCAGAAACAAAATAAAGCACAACGAACTTTCATCAAGGTTGTTTCAATTTTTCAGTGAATCAAGTGTGTCTCCATTCAGCAGTGTTCCGGCCCTTGCCGCATTCTGTGATTGTGTCTCTGACTCAGTCATTTTGTCAATCTGCCAAACTAAGAATGTATTAATTTATATCTTCCAGGGCCAAACCATGACTTGTCGTTGTTCATCCATCTCAACAAATGTTCCACGCTTCTAGAAAACTACTGCTTGTTCAACCTTGTGCCCCTCCAAAGCTATTCTTTTCATGTACCAGAAGTGTGACCCTTTCTTGCTGACCACCCCAGAGTTCCTTCCAATAAAAGAAGACCCCAGTCACAGTATATTCTGTCCTAAATTAACATGTGTCACTTCACCCCACTTTCTAGCTTTGATGTGCCAGACCTGTCAGCTATCAATTCCGACCCCCACCGGTTGTCTCAGGGTCAAGACCCCCACACCCTTCACCTCGCTGGTGACCCAAAGTGGGATAGTACATAAACACATGTGCAACTTATAGGCCTCTAATACGTAACTGCAGTCATGGGTTCAGGGGACTGCAGCCTGGCCGGAGGGGGTTGCAGTAGGGCTTGCTCGGACATTCTCTTACAAGCATATTTTGTCAGGGCTCGAGACTTGCTTCTTGCAAAAAATGTTTGTGATTTGCCGTGTGAACAGGAGATGGGGTGAGCTGACAGGTGGTGTGGGCTTGTTGTGGAAGTCGCTCAGAGAGTGCGAAGTTCTCCATAGGAACAAAGTAAATCACTAGAAATTTCTCACGCACTTGGTGGATGGTAGCAAACAATTCATGTTTTTCAAAAATATTTCTAATGCAACTATGGTTGAAAGGGCTATTGGCTGCCATTCTGAGTGAAGGTCAGTGGCTTTGAATTTTCGCTTGCGAGCTGAGCAAACCCACGCATTGTACACAGTATAAGGTTTAATTGTTTTTCGACCTTGAAAGGAAGGGTGGATTCTGAAAGGAATGAATGAAGGGAGGGGTGTAATACCGTCAAATATGATAAGGTTTACCATTCCAAAACTGGACAATGGAACATGTAATTTATTTTATGAAATTTTGTTGACATGAACAGAGTCTCTGCATTACGTCGAGAGAATGGAAATTGCGAATATTATGTAAGTTTTACTTTCAACGATTTCATAGACCAACGAGTCAACTTATCATTCGCAGACCGTTATTGCTGGCTTACATTGTACTCGGTTGTTCTTTGTGGCATATTGCAACGACATGCAAATACAACGTGTGTGTGTACTTGTGTTTGTCCCGGGCACATGGGCAGTCTAGCATCGAGATGCATGTAGTCCACCAATGGGTTCCCCCAGGATCCACAAACGCCTAATTCAACGCTAATATTTAATTAAAATTCCGACTCTGTGTTCTTATTGCACTTAGCTTGCTCCCTGATTGTAGCATCAGCCTCCGCATCCCATTTCGAGCTGAACATACTCCATAACACTAATCTCTGAAACAAATTGTGGACTACTTTCCACGTTCTTTTTTCTGTGTTCCCATTGTTTCACGTCTGTGTTCATTATTAGTATTAACAAGGGGCCGAATTAATGGGTAAAAAGATAAATTGTAATAAAGATCAGCTACTGAGACACATTTCTGTTATGTTTTTCAAACAGCTACATCCTGCCTTTCTGCGATTGTTATCGATTCCAGGTACCAACAGACGGGTTTTTTTAACCGGCAGCTGCAGATACACTTGAATGGCTGGATCACAATTACACTTTTATGGGACGATCGCCAGGGGCCGATATGCCCTTACGCGGTACCAGCGATAAGGAGCAACCTGACATTGTTTACGGTGGCCTAGCGCCAAGCTGATGCCAAAGCCTTGTGATTGACGGTGCATCCAATGCGCTTCTAATACCCAAGAGAACACAGCGTGACTCACAATAAACATGTGTAGATCGAAAACAAATACTAAAATTACCTATTTGCTTGAATATGACAATCGCTGGATGTTCTTGGAGCGTTTATTGTGAAATAAAAGTACTTTACAAATTGTATAGTTTTGCTATTTCCTTTAAAAGTATAGTTTTATATTCAAAATTGGGACGCGCTGTGTTGTGAGATGATGTGTGTTGATATTCCGGGTTCTGCGTCAACTAACGTTAAACATAGGTGATGACTGGGTGCGCTTGGCTACACTGCCCAGTGACGTCCTGGAAATAGGCAGAGAATATCACTAGGTTGGGGGATGTCATTCTCAGGGGTGGGTCATATGAATTAGTGCCGCCAGGGCAGTCCACCTTGGGCGATGCGGCAAAGGATAAGATTATAACAAGATGGCCGCGCCCTGCTGCCTGATTTTGCATGTGTAAAAAAGAGGAAAACTACGGTAAGATGCATAGGAAATGTTAGTACGATCGATCAACGTATGCTTAAAAACACATGCCCGAACCTTCGGTACAATAATATTTCTGAGCGCACTATTACCTTAATAGATCCATTTGTTGCTCCATTGGCTGCAGATGATTTTCTAAGGTCTCTGTTTCTGTATTATTTTTAATGTCTGTATGGTCTGTTAAAAAAAGAAAATGTGTTAAGTACACATAAAGTAATCGTTATTAATTGGTTTATATAGAGTAGTGTAGTGTCTACCATTAGTATCACTGTTTTCAGTCATTTCATCCCGAGGAAAATTTCCTTCCAGCCATTCCAAAGTACTAGACATTTCTGTGTAAAAAAAAATATATATATTACTTTTAGTGTACCTAATACAGAAAGTTTATAAATATATACAATAAATGTAGTGTACTCACTAGTTTCTTGCTAAGTTTTGCTGTTTCTCCGTAGGTGTGCTGTTGATTTTTGCTGTGCAGTTTATGTGAGGTAATTCTGTTGGAGGCCTATTTATTTTGTTTTGGTATATTCCATTATGTTGCATATGCTATGTAATTGGACGGTTTGTGTATTACATATACAGTTTGCACTTCTTATTTAGTATTGAACGTATTGCATTTATGTGCTGCTTTTTTAACATGTTCAGTGTTTTTATTGCATGATACAACAATGTAAGATACCCCCTGAGTTTTTGGATGGTGCTGATGTTGACCGAGTCTGTCCGCGAACATGCGCATGGTCCACGGACATCAGAACCACTAGCGCAGGTGGAGGGTTCAGTATGTTCTATTTTACATGTATATAAACTAAGGGAATCCTAGTAAACATTTATCTAATTTATATCTATATTCAGTTAAAAAAGTTTGTTAAAGGGACGTTATGGTTAAGTTGCGCTACTAAAAACATATGAAATTCAGTGAACATTGTTAAAGGGACAATATGGTTAATTTGTGCTGCTAAAAACCTTTGAAATACAGTGAAGAAAACTTTGTTAAAGGGACATTACGGATCCAAGAAAAACCCCTGAAATTATCCAGTTATGGTATGCTAAGCAACCATAACTCACGCCACCACCGTGCACTGCTAAAACTAACACCCAGACCATCAAAGATGACATCACAAATGTCATTGTTGACATCACTGATGACATCACATATGCATTTAGTTTTCATGCACAGCCTCCACAAGGGATTGTCATTATAATGTTGGCAGAAAAGTATCAGAGCTCATTGAAGAACTATCATATGCCAATTAGTTAATTAAGAAATGGATTGTTATAAATACCATTTTAGTCACTCATAATACATAATATGAATTACAATAAATATTGTATTATGTGTCTGCAGTCTGTGTTCAATTTCATCTATTTTTGTAACACTAGAGCGTGGCCCTAAAAAGGGCCTTTTGAGGGGAAGGAAAGAGGAGGGTGGAACAGGTAAGGACAACACATGAGGATGAAACATATAACAAAGGAAAATAAATTAAAAGGACAGTATTTTATTTAGATATTGTTCATTAAAAAAAATGTTTTTTAGATGTTTCTCAAAAAAGGTGGTTGGAGGAATTGGCAAAAAAAATAAGTATGACAACCTGGTGTTCAGGTACAAATCCTTAGTTGTGGTATCTCCTAAGACTACCCACTTGTGGCATAGGCAACACATTACTTTCATAACTGAAACATTGGCAGCCGGTCATGTAGCAACTGATGGAATTGACAATGCCGCAGAAGTTGAGGGTTCATTCACTGTTGGTGGTGTCCCACTGGTGGATGGAGGTGATGGAGATGGGACTGATTTTTGTGCGCGTTATTATGAGGCCCATGCATTTTAATTGTGTGATGCTAGTGCGATTTCCGATATGGATCGTCCACATCATTCCAGAACACTTGCACCGATGATTTATCATCATTGATGTTCCCAGGCTTTGTAACAGTACATTTGATGATCCATGTCTTGGTGTCTTCTTGCACAACGTGCATTGTGCCTCCTCTGCCTCTTTTTTAGAACAGTGTTCCTTCACATTGGAATATCGGCAACTGTCTGCAGTGGTCTTCATTCCAGTTGCTTTATTCCAGGTTGGCTATGGATTGGAGACCCAGAAGACATCATCATCACTGCTGCTATCACGGTTAGATGTGTTTAAATGTCTAACAGGGGAGGAACATATAAAACAACAAAAATTACAAGACTAAAAAGACTATGCCACAAAAAATGAAAAAGTTTGAATAAAGAAAAATGTAAAATGAAAAATAGACAAATCGAACAAATCACAAGTCAACGGAAAAGAAGATTAGGTTAAAAGTGGGTAAAAAGGATGGAAAATCAAGGTTTAAGTCTCCAAGAGTTCTTGCAGTTACTTGAAAATCGGTTCACCAATAAGCACTGATATCAATGATCAATATAAAGTACATTTGTGTAGGTGTGGTGATTATTTGTGGCTACGCACCGCCATGCACCCTGTTTGGTCACTTTTGCATGCGCGGATCCCATCATACGGTGTGGGCGTATTCACGTCAATACATCGCAGCATGTGATTGGTCCATTTGCTGATATGGTTTGGAGTCATGTGTAGGCCGTTAACCGCAGCGCGTGATGTGATTGGCTGGAGCAATGGGCACAAAGACATGTAGCCGTGTCATTGAAGCACAATGTCTGATTGGGTCCTTTTACACATGTGGATTTCATCATACGACATGGGCATAGCCATGTTAACACATCGCATTGTGTGATTGTTCTGTTTGTTGATGCATTTAGGAGTCATGTGTAGATGCGTAACGACAGTGCGCAATCCAATCGCCTTGCGCAACAGACGCGAAGACGCATAGCCATGTCAATTATTCTCCCTGTGTGATTGGGCCTTTTATTGACGTGGCTACAGCCATGTGTAGGCGTGTCATCTCATTGAGCCATGCAATCGGTCAATAATTTAGGTGCAAACAGGTCATAGAGCTTGGGCATACCCATGTATATGGGAAACACAACCCAGTTTGTTTGACGTGTAACTGCGGGCACACCCAAGCACCTCGTTCTTCTTGTTTTCTGACATTCTATCATTGCTTTTTGTCTCTTGGCTGATGCACTTGATTGTGAACCTTCAGGAACTTTCAGAGCATTATCTTCATTTATCAATTCCTTTTTTACCTTTCTTGTTCCTAACGTTAGTCCTTTGTCTTGTGCTTTGTAGATTGTCATTTTTTCTTATATTAGTTTGTTATTTTTTTTAAATGTTTTGCTATTAAGTGTCAGAGTCATTTTTGTGCTGTGTTTTTTACAGTTTTAATTTTTCTTCCGTAGTCTTACATTTCAAAATGTCTAGGACCAGCAGCAAGGAAGTGGTGGAATGGGTGGCTTCGGCTTAACCGCCACAGAAAAAGCAATGTGCTCTGAAAACAATTGCTGAAATTTGGCAATATTTTTGGGTGTAGGACAAACACAGCAAGAAGAAGATTGAGGAAGTGATTTGCAATTTCTGTGGAAAGCTTTTGTGGATGGGACATTCAAACAAGCTGTCACAGAGTTTTTGAACCACGACATTGGTTCAACATCATGTCTGAGTGCATTGGAATGAAGTGGATGAATCGTATAGGAAAGCTCATGTGAAACAAAATCAGCAAACCAATATCTATCATTGGCACCAAAGTCTTCCAATACTATCAATACTTATTTTCCACCAGCCAACACCCAATCTCATCCCATCCTGCCTGCACATGATCATTAATGCAAAACATGTCACAACTGGATCAAGGTGGTGGATGTCTTCTTAGACGGTTTAGGAAAGGCTGTTTTACAACACCAGGCTAATTGCCAATGCTACGAATTTTTTTTTTAAGTGCCAATTTTGTTCACTGCATTCTTTAAGAACAAAACACACACAATTTACAGAATATAAAATACGGAAAAAATATGTTACTTTTTTACCCTTTGTTATATGTATGAATCCAAAAGCTTTTCCCTTCCCAGTTCTTTCTCTTTTTTCCCTATCCCCAAGGGCCAGCTTTTCGGTTATAGAAACAAAAACAAAAAACACACACTGTATAAATGGATCAAAGTTATTTCATACAGTGTATGTTAAAAAAGGACATATGTTTATGTATTTTAATGTTGTCCCAGGTTTAATGATGGCCTACGCCAGATTGGTAGATGTGGTCATGATAATATTTGAATATATACATTTTTTATATATATATTCAATGAAAGAACTTAGTTAAAGGGACGTAATGGTTAAGTTGCACTAATAAAAACCTATGAAATACAATGGAAAAACATTGTTACAGGGACGTTATGGTTACAGGTAAAACCGAAAAAACCTCAGAAATTCGCCAGTTATGGTAAGATAAGCAACAATAACTCGTGCCACCATCATGCACTGCTAAGACTAACAACCAGGACATCAAAGATGACATCACAATGCAAAGTTTGGTGAGGATTCGTCCAGGGGGAGCAAAGTTATAAGTCACCCAAAAAGTGCTCTTCCTATGGGTTTAGCAACTTACCAATAGCTACATGGCCGCTACCGCAGGCCATATAATTTATATATATGTAGACATATGTGTGGGCGGTATTATAGTAAAGTTTTATTATAATATACAGCGAGTGTAGTCTTTGTACACAGTTACTATTTTTAAAAACAGGCTTATTTGGTGGAGAATGTTGCTGTGCGGTTTCTTTTACTTCCTTCGCATGATACATATTCTTCATTAACCCAATTGTCTGGATTATTACTGTCAATTAGCTATGGAATAACAAAACTCTTGAAATTTAAGGAAAATACTTTAGTTACAGGGACGTTTATGTGAGTAACACATTGTAAAAGAAATCTTGAAATACAAGAATACAAGGAAAACATTTTAGTTGCAAGAATATTAAGGTGAGTAAAACATTGTAAAGGAAAATGAAATTCAAGGAAAAAACTTTAGTTGCAGGAACTTTAAGGTGAGGAATACATTGTAAAAAATACTTGAAATTTCATGGAAAAAATGTTAGTTTCAGGGGCGTTAAGGTGAGAACTTAACGCAACAAAACACTGGAAATTCAACGAAATCAACCTTAACTTCATGCCCCCTGTTGCGCAGGTTATGGCCCAATGATGACATAACAGATGACATCTCTGGTGACAACACTAATTATATTATATATAACTGAATACATCAATAATGACATTAGACATAATGTATTTAATAAATTAGCTTAAACAACTTTGATTATCATAATAACAATTTAGATGTGGACATGTACTTGGCCTCTACAAAGGCTGTAGTCACTGGCCATAGCTAGTGGTCAGTTAGTGTTGCAAAGTACAATATCAGCACCAAGGGAAGCAGTATACCTGAAAGACTTTTTTGAGTCTAACATGCATTGGTGACATTGAGGAATGCATGATTTGTAAATGTAACTTCATGTGTAAAATGGAAACATTTGAATGTAACAGAAGTGTTGAAATGTTGAACGACAAGCAGAAGAAGTAAAATTAGCAGACCTTTTGTAACTTAGAACTTAATATAGATATATTTTTCTATATATTTATTTATTGGACATTTACAAGGCACACATACAGCGAGAGAGTGTTTCATGTGCCACAAGGCAAATGGGAAGGGAGCAAGGGAACAAATAAACAATATAAATGACAATAAATAAAAGCCAAAAGTGGTCCTATTAGGCCTTGTGACATTCATAGTGTGCAAGTGCAGCAAAAGAGAAGGGGTTGGGGTGCAGGGATCTAAGTGCTAACGAGTACCCCAAGGGGAAGTGGTAGATATGGTAGATATGGTGCTGTGGGCTGTGTGCAGTTAACAATACCCTTATAATTAGTTGCATTAGAATTCTGCAGATTTGGGTTAGGGAAGTAATGTTTTCAATTTAGAATACCCAGGATATTTTGGTTCACCAACCCAGCCTGAGAAAATGTTTTTCAGAATATGTTGAACAAAAATGAATACTCCTCCCATTTCAAATCTCATATGAATCGTTCTGTGCAATTTCCAAATGAAGGGTTGCATCGGATTTACATTAACACTATTTTAATGAGAATAGAAATGACAACTTTTAACTTCCTGTCATCTCTTTTTCAGTATTAAATAGCTATGCCTTTCACAGAGTACACATCATCAAATGTATTTTCATTAAGCTCTATGGATTCTTCATATCATAGTCGAATGTTAACTATTCTGTAAAAACACTTTGGGTACATTTTAATGAGATCATGATTTTTAAAGAGTGGTGCGCTGAATGCAGAGAATTGCTATCAGTTTGACATTATACTAACAACACAATGCAAGGAGTTTTCTTAAAAGGAAATCACACTTGGCACTTAACTAAAGTGAGAATCAAAATGCATTTCACATTACAATACTCATGTACTCTATTGAGTATTAGCACCCACTAGCACTTGCAAACCACCCACTGCTGTGACATAACATAGAAAAGGCTCAAGAGCCAATCTCATTTGCTTTATTTGCTCTAGGGAATTTGTATTTATACACTTGGGTATATTTTTTAGTTCATGGAACCAGCACCAGCTAGGCATTTGATCCTCTGGTCTTTGGTCTTCCGTGGAAGAGGTGAAATCTGTCACCACCAGCTTCAGTCTCCCTCCTGCACAAAGATCCTCATTTCCAGACATTTGCAGCTCAGTACCCTTCCAGTGGGCAGAACACATGTTGTTTGTTGTTAATCATGCAAATGTGCTCCTATCCAGCAGCTTGTCCCAATGTCTGAATGCCCTCCTCTGTGCTCACACTACTTTTAAAGTGTCCAAAATATCCACATTTATGTTACAATTATGTCACACAATTTGATTGGCATGATACTTCAATTGCCTTACCCAATAGTCAGACACTCCCATTAAACATAAACACCCAAAATGTGTTGGATGTTCATATTTCTATATTTGCTATTAGAAAATAGTGGGAAACTATGACTAATACTTTTGCAAGCAAATAATTGTCTGCTCTTATTCATAGCAGCAGTAGGCCAATTCAACAAAATCAAGATTATTGGAATATGTGCTTGCAGACATGTGTCTGCAAGCACATATTCCAATAATAAGCACACAGCTATTTAGCATATTGCTTTATAAAGGTATGTATTATTCTCATTTTAATAATTTCTGTCTGAGATTTGAGTTTGATGTCAAATTAATAACATGTGCTGTTTTAAAACAAGAGAATGTGAGTGTTTGCATATGCCCTGTAATTCAACTTGGAGCATTGCGATCATCACAGGAGTTATATAAACAGCTCTTGTGATGCCTTGATTAATGATTGATAGGGCGATTGTAACATTAGCACAGCAAATGGGAAATTTTCATTGGAGCTGGCTCATAATGTGCCAGCAAATTGCAAGGAATTTACCTTTGAGACAGGCTTTTAAATCTATATGTTCGCTCTAGATGTTAATCCTTTGTGAAGCCCACAGATTTCATATTGTTGGAATTGTAAAGTATTTGTCTAACATTTGTCCCTAGAAAACTCCCAATGTTTGGCGGAATAAATGGTTCTGAGACTAAACTCAGTTCAACTTGAAGTCAGCTCGATTTCAGGCAGGACAAAACACTAATGTAATTCAAATAATACAAAACCATGTGTGTTTTTCCACATATTTACACTGTCTGATATTATTTAAGCCCACTTTATTGTTATAAGCTATGTACAATAACGTGACAGCTGGTCAAGTAATAACACATTACACTAAAAGACTCTGAATGAATTATGATTTCTGTCCTTCATTTGATGCACAGTAGGTAATCCAGGTGCACGCCATTCAGAACAGTTGGCAACATCCTACCACTGTGTTCTCCAATTAACAGGATTTTATTTTTGACCCTTTTAGAAATATAGTTGTATATTAAAATGGTGTGTTCTGCATCTTATTTTTTCCTTGACATTGGTAAAATCTAGTCTTTGTGTGGAATGTACTCAGTGGCTCAATGCATGGAGGTCTATTTCTCAGGTGTGCAGGTGATTACTTGCATCTCACAGGTGCACCATTGTCGTGGTAGTGGGTAAGAAGCGGAAATCATAACTAAAATGGTGTATCATTCTTGTGCCTCTCTCACTTTAACTTTAAAAAATCTCCCTTTATCTTTGATTCTCCCTCCAGTAAGCCATCTGTCCCATACATAAAAGGGGCAGCACAGATTGCAGGTTTTTTATTTTTTTTTACATCAGTTTGTTTTAGTGAAACGGTTTTGGGTTCCATTTACATTGACAGTATCCAAAGTCAGATGTATCAGTCATACTGAAGATGTCCTATTTTGCTGACTCACATACCTCTTTTCTTCCTAAAGCATTAAGCATAGGATTAGTAAAATACTATCCACACTAAACCTGAACATGTCAAAGACTTTTACCATTCCAGGTAGAGTATTAGAGCTCTTAGACTTGTAAAATAAAATCCAAGTCAACTTGGAGGAAGGCAAGAAAATTCTCAAAAGCATAAGGTGATTAATACAATATACAATAGAGGGAGGAAATGTGGATATGTGCTTATGTTATCTTCTTCTGTTTCCCTTCTTCTACTCTCCTCTTTCCTTCTCCTCCTATTCCCCTCTGTCCAGTCCTCTCACTACCTCTCTCTGTCCCCTGATGCTCCTTCATCTAAGGCCAATCTCCCCACTGCTATGCTCCACCATCCTCTTAACTACACTCACCTCTCTATTCTATGACTCTACCCTCTTTAATGAACTTCTCTTCCCTCTTCACTCTACTACTCTCCTCGCTCCACTCTAGTACTCTCCCTGTTCCCCTCTACTAAGCTCACCTCTTCACTGTACTGCTCTCCCCTCCCACCTTTACTGCTCCCTGCATCTACTCCATTACTCTATCCACTCTACTACTCCCCACACTTCACTAAGGTACACTCCTCTTCTCACAGACACCCTTACTGTAATTGCTCATTTACCTGGTTCTCCCACAATCACATACAGCTCCTACTCTTGCACTTATTCTCAGTCATTCTCTTCACTCAACATACATGCACACATGCGTATCACTTTCTCTCACAAACCAATACCTCACCTTGCACAAACTCTTTACAATTCTCCGCCAAGCATTGCTGAACCATCCTTCCTCCTATTGGTCTCTCCGTCTGCCTCCTCTTCCTTTGACCTCACCCAAACGGTTCACACTGTATCGTTTTCTATGTCTCCATTTATACTCCTCATTGACCTCCCATTGTTACTTGAGCTCACATGTTTCCCCAGGACAATGCTTGCCTATTTTTCCCATGACGTGATGTAATACAAGTTTGAGGCTTTAAAATAACTCTGAAGCCTCAACATCTCCACAAGCACAGGCCAGCCATAGTTTGCAATGGCAGCTCACAAGAAACACAGTTTTTGAAAAGTTATTTTGCGTGCAATCTTCAAATACAGGTCCGCCGGAGGTTTGCACTGCTGGCATGTGAGAAATACAATCACTCCTAATGTTCTTGTAAATACGTTTTGGAGCCTCCTGGTTGCCAGTCTGTTCCTCTTAACACTTCATGTCCCTGCTATTCTTCAAATGCTCTCTTGCTGTTGGGTTGCTCGTGCCCTCCTCTGCTGCAGAAACTTCTATGATATGGAGTCCTAAAAAAGAAGAAAAAGAACAATGGCCAGAAAAGGGCCCAACAGGTATGGGATGATAACAAATGAGACTTGCCAGTTGCTGAAAGGCACGGGAAGTACGGAAAACACTCTGGTCAACCTTCTGCCCAAGGTTGAAAAGCATCCCCATCCCTGACGCTGTCATGCACTTCTTAACTTTCTCGCAAGTCCTCCTACTTGGAGGATCTGGCTACCTGGGAGAACCAGGGAAAATAATCCATGGGGGTCCCCGCTTTTTAGCATCTTGAGACAGAGATCAACAAGGGGAACATCTGTTGCTAAAAGAGCCTCATCCAGCATTCCTGGCATGACTATCATAGACCTTGACAACAGGTTCCCTAGGATTTGTATCTTGATGGTGGCTTAGGGGTCAAGGTGAAGGTCAGTGTCCCTCTTTACATATAATATTTGGGCCGGGACCCTTAGCGAAGCTCATCAGATATTAACATGTTGGACCTAACAGCAGTCCTTTACTTCCTGAAGCAAGCAGGACTGTTCTTGGGATATGGAATTGTCGATTGGTCTTGCCTGTGGTGTAAGCTTTTCAGGGGTCCAATTTAAGTGCATCTTCCATGCCTATGAATGTATCAGGAAGGTATTCTAGATCCGTCGGTTCTTCTTTTTGTCGGTAATAATTTCATTGAGAGGTGTTTGTAACCCTGGATTCCAGAGCACGATCTCCCTGGGCTCCTCATTAGGCTATACTGAGTGCTGGGTCCCAGTTTCCCGCATGCATACACCTTATTACCTAACTAAGTCAACATGAAATGGATTTTCTCCATTCTGCCAGTAGGGAATGCCTACTCTTCAGTTTGGGTGCTGGTTGTGCAGGACTTGGTTTGCTAAGTGTTGGGCGTTCTTCTCTTTAGTGATCCCCAGGTTTCATGTTGTTGAGGTTCTTAAGCCCCTGCACTGTTTCACATGATTACATAGCCCTGTGGTATGCATTAGCTATGTGAATTGCTCTTTCTAAAGAGGGTTTATGAAGCTGTTAATCTACCATTTGCAGATATGGGGCAAAACATGAACAAACTGTTTCACACACCATGTCCCTTTGGCCTCATGATACATCTTGCTGCTGACCCATTTACTTCACAGGTCCTTCGCTCTGAAAGACATTTGGCAATGAGTTTCTCGTTGGCATAAATGGTATCTATGGAGTTTTTCCTGATTTTGTTTTTTCGAAGTACACTTTTGCTGAATCTTTTTTTGCCGATTTGACCACTTTGTTTCCAGCAACATTGGTGTCAACCTGCGGTCTCGGCCACTCTCTCAAAATTCAAAAAAATGCTGTGTGATCTTCTCCACTACTCAAGTTTGTAGGTTTGTGGGTGGCGCAGCTGCTCATTCTCTAACGCTCAGTAATTACCTCCTGCAATGCAATGAGAGTGTCTTATTGATGAATGCTAATAACCAGTTAAATAGGAGACACATGCCAGCTGAGAACTGGTGACTAGAGGAAACAAGCATTGGCAATGCCAATCGATTGAGCTTTTGTGTAAGCATGGGAAAGGCACTTGCTATGTATTGCCATCATACTATTAACTGCCCATTGATGGTAGTAGGTGCAAAATAGTGCGAGTATCTAGGCATCCAATAGCAGTGCCTGGCAAATGCCTTAATATTGATACACAAGCCAAAATCGTTGACATTGCCAAGGCTTCTTTTTATCCGGACTTCAGTGAAGGACATGCCTAGTGCTGATAAATCGAATGGCTGAAGACAGACCGCGATAGCAGATTTTTATGACATCAGTAGCGCGTTAAAAGCTCTAAATAAGCCATTAACTCTCAGAAGACTGCTCTGAAAAAACACTGGCCGGCAGGCACTTCGAGTGCAAAGTTTGATGATGAAACTTGATTAAAGCAAGTTCAAAGTGTTCCCATGAGGAGGTGTTGTGGGCGGGCAGAGGCAGTAATGGGTGGGACTTGCCATAGGGATTAGCATGGTCATAGTCAGTCAATGGGTGGGCAAATAAACAAGCAACACCTACAAGCTGAGCGTCTCTACTCAAATGCATTGCTCCTTATCTGTACTCTAATGCAATAGTTTGGGTTGATAAACCGCTGTATGTCATTATTTTATCATATTTTATTTGTGACTGCACTGTACATATCTGTATGCAGGCTTTAAATAGCTATACCTATATAGAGATTGATAGGGAGGGGATACGGAGAAGGGTGACATTGAGAGAGCAAGGGACTATTGATCAAGAGATGGAGGAACTCTGGAGAGACAGACAGATAGATAGAAGTAAATATAGACAGATGGTTAACAGACAGATCGATAGACAGACAGAGATGGGTAGATAGATGGATAGACAGATTGGTAGACAGCTAGATGGATAGATAGACAAAGGTAAATAAATAGAGAGAGACAGGAAGATGGATGGATGGATGGATGGATGGATGGATGGATGGATGGATGGATGGATGGATGGATGGATCGAGATAGATAGACATATAGACAGTGTGTGGGAGCGAGGGGCCAGCAGGCCCCTCTCTGCCTTCACTTCTCAGTACAAAACTTGGACCAAGTGCCTCCAGTAGTGGGTTCACCCCTTGCCCTTATGCAATGTTAACTTCCGTTGACTTTCGTGTAGATGGGACCACTGAGCAGGACGCAGGGCATCCATTTTTTGTACCCCCTTTCGACTCCATCTTGGTGACCAGGCCTCACTGCGATAGTATGAAACGCTTCTCTCCCTCTCCTCACTGCGGCCAGGCACACAGAGCACATGGCCCCACCTGCATTCCCACTCTGACTGGAAAACTCCACAGCTCCATTATCACGCTGAAGCCGGAGGTATTGGCAACAACTAATAAATGTAACAGATCACTCTTCCTCTGAGATCACTGTCCTGCATGTTAACCGGCATGAACTAAGCCCATAGCTCGTCCATCTCCACAAACGTGTCCTTGCCGCCGCACCCTCGTCAGTGGAAACGTACTGCCATTCTGACCCCGTGTCCCTGCAAGATATTCCTTTCATGTGCCAGACCACTGACCATGCCATGATGCCCACCCAGCAGACCCCCAACTAACACTAGACCCCTGCTGCAGTATATCGTGCCCAGTACTAACAAATGCCACCTTACCTGAGATTCTTGTAAGCATAAACCTACATTCCGGTCATTGTAGTATAGTGGTGAAGACCCCTAACCTATGACTTGTATAATCCAAATGTTATTGATGACATAGATACCTGAGTGATTTGTATAGAGACATGATAAACTACTGAGAGTCTTTGAAACAACTATTATTTAGTGCATGCATTGTAGAGAATGTGTTATGTTAGCTTTGATAGTGACCACATTGTTTCACAATGACCTGACATTCACCCATCCGGAGCACAGATGTCTGACGTCTATCCTCCTGCCAACCAAGCAACCAGCCAGGAGGACGAGATGATGCCCACACCTAAGACACCAACCTGGCTGACCAATCCGGGTCCAACGTAGCATCATATGTTAGACATGTCATTGTACCTATATAATGGAATGTAACATTAATTTTGGCAGAGCGCTCTCAGACACCTAGATAAACTTTTCCTTGGACTCTCGCAGCCTGCTCTCCTTGCCTTATTCCCTGCCCGGGGTGTGTCTGTTTTATTTTGTTGCACGTATAAGTCAGGGAGGGCACAAACATTAGGTGACCCCGACATGATTTGGAGAGGTGCCTCGAGGCCTGCACCGTGCAGCGAGATCCGGGACGCCTCCCAGCAAAACCATCGCCTCTGCGGTTGACCAGCCTGCGCACACTACGAGAAAGGGTCAAGGGTCCCGGTTGACGAATACCCGACTGAAAAGCTGCTCGCCGAGGCGGGCCACGGCTTGGTTGGGGTGCGAAAATGACTTGGGTCAGACCGCGAACGGTGACCCTCGGATTACCTGACTGAACACGTGAGTGCCGGTTGTGAAGGTCACCAAGGAAAGGTAAAGGGGAATATAAGGGAAGAGGGGAACACGTGACAGCGGGTTATAGCGAAGAGTATGGTCTGAGTGAGTGATGATGAGGCTTTTCTGATCTGTCCTTTATATGGCCATTAGGTTTTGTGAAAAGTGAGAAGAAGAAGAGAAGAGGTATCCTAGCCCGAACGGGGTAGAAGGCGGCGCCACGTAGCATTGTCTCGTTCAGTGCAGATAAATAAGTGAAGATAAAGAGAAAATGGTAGGAGTCTCGTATATTGAGTAGGCTCGGAGTAGTTATTTAGAATATTCTTTTTCCGTGTAAGTAAGAGTTTTTGGGAAAGAGTAAGAGGGTGTAAGAGGTGGGGAGTGAATGAGTAGAATAGGTGAAACGGGGAAGGGTTGGTAACAGGAACAAAGGGGGAAATAAAAGCACGCAGGTAGTGCATGTGCATGTTATGTGTTACATGTCTTTTTGTGTTATGTCAATTTTTGTCAAGAATATGAAAGCATTTTAATTGATTTGTTGGTAAAGTGGTATACATCCAAAAGTGAACTGTTGAATTTGAAGATGCAATAATCACAAGAGTAACATTTAATCTGATATATATATATATATATATATATATAAAACTACCAGTAATTGAGAAGCTCGTGGGATATTGTTGGTCTAAAAGAAAGGACGAGTGGGTGGAAAGGTGATTAGAGGGAGATTGAGATCCAAGCACACAAACCGGTAAGGGGAGAAACATTGTCATGGGGGGAATAACACCAGTAGCCCATATTTGTCAACACCTTCCATTATACAGTGAAAAGATACGAAAGTACCATGATCAAAGGTTGACAGAGATAAAAGGAGACAGTGTAACGCCGATTTGGCCAGAAGGAGGGTCATTTGATAAGAGGGTGTTAGATTTAGTGTCTTCGCACTTGCTAGCAAGATATAAGAGGAAGCAGTTACAAAATAGAAGGGAAGTGCTGGATCTATGGCAAATGTTCGAGGAAGTTAACCCCACAGCGAGGTAGGTAAAGAAAGAACAACTGAAAAACAGAAACCACAGGAAGAAGTAAGCAGAACGCCAAAGGGCGAGTGCACAACAACCACAGCCGAGGGCGATACAACCAAAATATATCCTTTAATGACAAGACCAGCAGTGGGGTACAGTGAGCCTCTGTATGTACTGGCATGCCTCACCCCCACTCCCTCAAATGGAGCGGTAGTTACAGCACCACCACCCTACGACAAAGGAGGTTTGTATGGCCCAACAAGTGCACCCTCCATGAATTTAGCACACTTAACAGGAGAGTTAGACCGCCAGCTAGCGCATGCACAGATGGAGATAACACGGCTAAGAGCACTGTGCGATAGGGGCCAAATGCTGCCAGGGGGAGGGGAGGTACCACCATTGTCCATGACAGATCTCACACCCTCACTAAGTAAAGCAGGAGAGGTGGCGCCAGCAATTTCATAGCCAGTACGATCCATATCATCACAGGGGACACACATACCAAAAGGGCGAGAAAAAGAATGGCAATCAGGAGAGTTCCTGTTCCATCTGAATGACACAACAGTGCAGATTATATGTCCAGCCACACCAGAAAGTCAGCAAGGGGAAGGACAGGAGGAGAATGGTGAGCAAGAAGCAGAGATAGAAGAGGTGTGGAGTGATCTAGACGAATAGGAGGAAGGAGTGGCTGCTGTAGGATCCCCATTGCCACATCATTTCGATGACTCAGACCCACAGTCACCCCCACGATGGCAGGGTAGGTTAAGACAGCGAGCAGGGAATATGTTGGTAAGTAAGGTAAAAAAAGGGACGGTAAGTAAAACAGGAAGGAGACATAAGTTACAGATGCCGTTGATACATAAGGGAACAGGTAGGCCGCACTACATTCCATGGGCCCAAATGGACAAAAACAACCTGCTGAAAGTGCTCCCCCCACTAGCGGGAGGTGCTGGGAAATGGATACATGCGTACGAAAAGAACACGGCAGGAGTGCCACTAGCAATAGGGGATGTGAAAAGCTTGCTAGTGTCAGCAACCGGTGACCAGGCAGACGCGGTGTGGGAAAAGGCAGGATTTCCCAGAGTGACAATAAGCTGTGACCGCCACGATGGGTCACCGTTTAACAACGTTCGAGCACAAGTATGGGATGCATTGCGGTGCACATTTCCAGACATTCCAGATTTACATTTAGTGATGCAGTGTACAATGGAGCAGAACGAGGATCCTACGCAATTCATAGTGCGGGTGCAGGATTTGTGAAGAAGCGAAACTGGTACGGCGTGGAACCAATCCACCGCCTTGTTCTATTTTATCATCAAGAAAGTGCTCCCGAAGGAGGTACAGAAAGCCTTGGATGAAATAGCTGGGATAGAAGCCAAGGGTTGGCCTGAAATTCAGAGTATAATTGTGCACTACTGCAGGAGGATCAAAGAGAGAGAAAAGGAGATAGCACAAAAAAGGTTGGCAGACGAGGCAAAGCTGGTGCAGAACAAATTAGTGAAGGTCGCCGCCATAAATGCCAGCATAGCCGCAGATAGAGAAAACGAGGGGAATGAAGGAGCGGGAAACCGACCAGTTACAATAGCAGCGCTGCGAGCAGCGGGAGAACAAGGACCGTGGAACGGAGAGGAGCCATACAGAGGACCTCAGTGGCAAGAAAGACCGGCAAGATTAAGAGGTGGGTACCGTGGCCAGAGAGGAGGGTTCGGAGGTATGGAGAATAGAGAATTTGGTGGGAAAGGGATGAGAGGAGGACCGCAAGGGTCTTGTTGGAACTGTGGGAGATGGGGACACTATTCAAGAGATTGCAGAATGCGGCCTTCAGGGTATTTCCAAGGGCAGCAGCCCATGGAAAACGAACAAGGATGGGGATGCCCACACCCAGGTAGCCCCTATGGATTACCAATGGGAGGGGGAAGACAACAAGACCAGTGCTATAACGAACCCCAAATCCAGCAAAGACAGCCACCCTCACAACCACATCACAGTGCATCGCAACCCATGGCAAGGCAAAACGCTGTAGGAAACACAAACAATAACTGTTTCACAACGGCTGCAAATGGCGTACCTGCACCATTCCGTGGCACGACAGTGGTTGGAGATAATGTCTTTTCATTATCAGGGCAAGAAAGGTAAGCAGTTTAGGACAGCCCACAGGGAACACTTGCGTGTCCAGTCCTATCCACCACCCTATGTGCAGAAGAGGAACCACTAGTGGGGGCAGAGATAGGAAACAAGCAGTTTATCTTTATGGTAGACTCAGGAGCAGAAAAATCATATCTTATGGAAGGGCGGTTTCCGCTCTCAGGCAGGAATTTGGAAATGCAGGGGGTTCTCTGGGGCTATTTTAAAAGTTCCTTACACTAAAGATCTTGATATAACGGTGGGGGGAAAAAACATGCGCGCACCCTTACTTTACCATGAAGACGCGCCGATCAATTTGTTGGGGAGAGATTTGCTAAGTAAATTGAACATGACCATTTTGTTTACTGAACAGGGAATAGTGTGCTCCACCCTTGGAGTATGCCCAGTACGAGCAATGTTGATGATTAGCACAACGATGAATGATGTTGTAGTGGGAGGAATACCCATTGACATAGATATGTTTATTTATAGAATCGAAGTATTAGCCTGAGTAGTACCAGAAATAACAAGAAAATAATAGAGGACACCACCAGATTTTATATTCCGCCCAATTGCACACACAGACGTCGTGCCAGGCACGATAATGCCCATAGACATTGAGGCAGTTCAGGTATCAAGCAAACGTATTGTGGTCATAGGATTGGACGTGCATGGGTGCGAGTGGAGAACTGTGTTATGCATAGACCGAAACATAATGCTCAGAGACATAACGGACGAAGAATTATTCACTGACAATGAACATGATGGAGAAATAATAATGGAAATAAGTATACCATGTGACATTATGATCCAGTACAGAGAGGTACACAACCCACTAATGGCTAGTGTTAATGCCCCACCGACAATATTCGAGGAAGACATGGCAAAGGTGGCGCCTGAAATTTGGACTACAGGCCCCCACGATGTAGGGTTACTCCATGAGGTGATACCAATAAAGATAAAGCTCAAACCAGGTGCCATACCACCACGAGTGAAGCAATATCCCATATCCAGAGAAGCAGAGGCAGGGATTAGGGAAACCATAAATGCACTCCTAAAACAAGGTATCATAGTGTCATCAAACTCTCCGTGTAATACAGCTATCTTTCCGATCAAAAAAATCAAAAGGAGGGGCGTGGAGGATGATTCAAGATCTCCGCCCACTCAATGATGTCATTCAAAAAGAGTTCCCGTTAGTGCCTAACCCGGCATCAATACTATGCAGCATAACCAAAAAATCAACATGTTTTACTGTGATTGATTTGAAGAATGCTTTCCTCTCTATACCACTTGACCCAGGATCACAGTACCTGACAGCATTCATATTAGGAAACAACAGGTATGAACATCGCAGACTCCCACAGGGGTATTGCGAGAACCCTAGTATTTTCAACAGAGTACTATGTGAAGATATTGGAAACATAGATGTAGAGAGCACCATTATACAATACGTAGACAATTTACTCGTCTGCAGCCATACAGAAGAAAAGTGCAGAAAAGACTCCATAATACTGTTAAATGTGTTAGCCACTAAAGGGTACAAGGTGGACAAAGGGAAACTACAATACTGTCTTGCCGAGGTTGTATACCTCGGACAGCTAATATCAAAAGATGGAAAACGAATACTCCCAGACAGAGCAGCTGCCATACGCAACATAATCATACCAAAAACAGTGAAGGACATGCAAAAGTTTCTTGGCATATGTAACTATTGCTGAGCATGGATCCTTGATTATGTGGCATACACACGTCCATTACTACAAGCATTAAAAGAAACACAGAAGAGTAGAGCCACAATAAAATGGACACATGATATGATGGCTCAGTATTTCAAACTAAAATACCTTATTGCCGATGCCCCAGTTCTCGTGAACCTAGATTATGAGAGGGAATTATTCTTGTTCTCACACTGTAATGGAACATTGATGACAGCAGTATTGACACAGAAAACATCACTAGGCCACAAACCATTGGCCTATTATAGCGGAACATTAGATCCAGTAATGCAAGATCACTTCGCGTGCGAACAGGCCCTCGCAGCTGTGGCCTTCACAATTGAGAAAAGCGCCACAATTGTGATGGGATGTTCAGTAACATTATACGCCGAGCATTCGCTATTTGTGCTTTTTGAGCGATCAAAATCAACATTGACAACCCAGAGAGCAACTGCATATGAGATAATAATTTCAAGCCCCAATGTACACGTAGTCAGATGCAAAACAGTGAACCATGTACAACAGAAGACATGCAGGAACACGACTGTGTCACCAATGAGGGAGAGGGGGATGACATTCCCAAAGCAAGTGAAAATGCCCTGAAGGAGGGAGAAATATACTTCATAGATGGGTCAGCATCGATAAACCCAGAGACAAGGGAGAAGCATGTGGGAATGGCAGTAGTACGAATGGAAGAAGATAACTATGAAATAATTGTTCAAAAGCGCCTCCCACTGTATTACTACGCACATGAATTGCATTGATTGAAGCATTATGTACAGCCAAAGAATGCAAAGTGACCATATATTCAGTTTCAGCATACGTAACAACCACAGTCCATTCAGGGCTATTCCGCTGGCGTAGAAGGGGGTTCAGACGAGCAGATGGATCTCCAGTACAGCACGCCACATTATTGAATGAATTGATAGACGCCCTAGCAATACCATCGGTAGTGTCAGTGTGGCAGTGGTTAAATGCCAAGCCCATTCCAACAACACAGATGCAGTCTCATTGGGAAACGCGGCAGCCGACGCAGCAGCGAAGGAGGCCTCATATTTCAATATAACACCACCACTCGAATGCATTGTAAAAGCAACCATTACAGAGCCACTAGAAGAAGCCTACAATAACACACCAATAGCGCAGATAATAGAACTACAAAGGAAGGCACCACCGGAGGAGCAAGATCTGTGGAGCAAACGAGGGTGCAAGCAATCAGCCACAGACCTCATATGGAGACAAGAGACAACAGGAAAGGTAGTGATGCCAGTAGAATTGCTAGAAGTAGCATTCCAACAGCTACACTTTCCAGGCCATGTTGTGGAATTGGATGTTATTAGAAATCATAAGGCTATCTGTAGAGAACCATTATCCATTATTAGACTCACTGTTATAGAATCATTAGAATTACCATTGCCTACATTGTTACTCTTTGCTGTGGAATCATTCCATTATTGCTATTCCATTATTGCATTCTGTTTGGCTATCCATAGTACATTGCTGAAGTAGACAATATCCAATATTAGACGGCCAACTTTGTATGCATTTGCAGATTTGCTTATAGATTGATATGTTTGCATATTTTGCTTCCCATTAGGAGAGAAACATGCTGCCACTTTGCACTTTGCCATTTGCAATAGAATGACACTTGCACTGCCATATATCTGAAGTGCCATGTAGTGTTTTAGAGACACGATATGATATCCTATGTATTTATGTTTGCATTAGAAATAGCACTTAGGCTGAGAGAGAAAATGCATTGCTTGCACCACACACACATTGTCATACTTGAAATGCACGTAAAGCCATTCACACATTGTTATGCTTTGTAGAGACACATTAGAGATATGTTTGACACGCTGTCATGCATGTATGTTGAGTATGTGCATTTAGAATGAGTTTTGCATTATGTAGTTAGCGCTTGCATTGTGAAGCATTTACATTTAGAACGAGGCACGAGGCCTATAAGACATTTTCTGATGGAAAGAGACAGAAGCGCACTGGGCTCAGTGCGGAGAAATGTTATGGTACACTGTTCGTAAACATTGGCAGACATCCACAGATAACATGAACCCTTGTCAGAGAGGGAAGCTTATCAGCTTGGCTGGTGTGCTTCGCATAGAGACTACAAGGGTGGGGGCTGCACCAAGGGAGTGACATGGAGAGATGGAGGGAGTGCTTTTGCATGAGAGGGACGGGGCCTAAGACAGCATTTTTGTAAATGCACACAGAGCCTACAGTGGAGAGAATGGGGAAACAGGGAATAGATGATTTCTTTCGCAACATACTCGGAAGGCCAAGGCGGAGAGATATGAGGTCACGCTGACAGCACACGAAGTGACAGGACATGCCGTGCAAGGAACACGCAAACACAGACAGGCATGAATTTTGCTAAACGCTGAGGGAGAGACATTCTTAGACATTCTGTGCATCATTGGAGACTATAACCAGGAGGGCTGGAGAGAAAGGAGTGAGAGGGGAGGAGCTGAGGAGAGCTAAGGAGATCGGAAGTTGTTTGCTGGAGCTAGTCCGAGGGAGTTCGGGAGAGCCAGAGAGTTGTGGGTAGTTCCAGTTGTTGATTGCTGAAAGAGAGTTGCCAGAGAGTTGGAGTCTGCATGAGAGGAGTCTGCACAAGAGGGGACTGCACGAGAGATCGAGAGTTGGCCAGAGAGATCGGGAGAGCCACAGAGAGAGTTGGCTGGAGATGGTGCTTGGTTCAGCAGACTGATGGGCCTTGATGAGATTGATGAGGCAGAGAGAGAGCTTGGCAGTTGGCAGTCTTGAGGCCTGCCACAGACTGATTGACAACAGAATGGGAAGTATGGTTTTGGCATAGGCTAAACTGAGGGGAACAGACACACACACATACACAGAGTTTTGGGTGAAGG
The DNA here is from genome assembly GCF_040938575.1 of Ambystoma mexicanum. Lineage (NCBI taxonomy): Eukaryota > Metazoa > Chordata > Amphibia > Caudata > Ambystomatidae > Ambystoma > Ambystoma mexicanum. The sequence continues at coordinate 220,756,737 of NC_090936.1, read as the reverse complement.
GTAAAACCAGACAGGGGATTGTCTAGAGTGAGAGTGTGGATTGATGGTGTGGATTTGCCCATGAAGGTGATGGATGACTAGCGCTTGCATTAGATTGCATTAGAACCAGACACTTGCACCAGAAGTATAAAAGGTGCAAATTAGACATAGCATTAGGACTGCCTGCATTGTTATGCATTATGCTTAGCTGTGTGTATATAAATAAATGTATCCCATTGTTATAAATTGAATCGATTCGTTGTGTTTTCTTTGTGTCTTAATGTTATTTGTTATTGCCCACGGTAGTAAGATAGGTGTATGTTACTAGCAGTAATCTAGGAGTAAGTAACCACAGTGCACATAGGGCCTGATATGAATGCAGTCAAGGGGGGGTATAGTGATCCATAACCCCCTAGGAGATTGTCCAAGATTGTCTGAAGACCGGAGCGTGCTTGCCCAAAAAGGGGGGGGGGGGCAACACGACGGTTAGGGATTTGGGTTTTTCAGACTGACAATGTAGCAAAACAACATATTGCCGCGGACATCCAGGAACATTGGTTTGTCCCCAATTTATAAGAACACTTGTCAAAGTTCATTGTAGAGTGCATAACATTTTAAACATACAATTCAGGAATGACATTCAGAACACTGCGTGGTACCCTGCCACGACCAGTAGGACCATTTACAGAACTACACATAGATTATGTTGACATGGGAGAGCGATGTAACGGAGCAAGGTATTTAATTGTAGTGGTATATCCCTTTTCAAGGTGTGTGGAAGCGGTCCATGTCCCCATCCAGACGTGAAGTGTGCGGCGAAGATCCTGGTGCGAGAAGTTTTTTCTCGTTGGGGAATATGTGATATGATAAGATCAGACAACGGCACACACTTTGTGAATGACCTTTTCAAGTAAGTGACGTCACTCTTGGGGGTGAAACACAAACTGCGTTCCATTTATCATCCGATGGCGAATGGGATGGTGGAAAAGATCAACGGATTACTCAAGAGTAAACTATCGAAATTGTGTAATACGCTGAAAAAGAACTGGGTGTATTGCTTACCCCTAGCACTGTTTCAACTCAGAACGCAGCCATGTAAGGATCATCATTTGAGCCCCCATGAAATCGTCACTGGGAAGCAAATACATACACCACTCTCCCTGATTAGGAGAGCATCAGACAGACACAGAGCTGCCACAGTGCTGGGGGAGGAATTTAAGGAATACCTGACCCAGCTGACGTGCGCAGTACGCAGCATAGCGCGAGAAATAGCACCACCTTTTACTGAGAATGTGGCAACTGATACTACCACACCAGCCACAAACAGCCCAAGTGGACCACTGATGCTAGGAGCACCGGTCTACGTTAGGAGTTTCGTAAGGAGGTGGAATTCACCCAGGTTTCACAGCCCTTACGAGGTCATATATAGTACACCTACTGCAGTGAAAGTTAAGGGATTGAAATATTGGGTGCACCTCTCAGATGTGAGGAGGGCGCACGGTAGTGCAATCCCCCAGAGTGAACAGGGACGTGCTAGTAACACTACAAATGAGATTAAGAAGCAATGACAAAATTATTTGATGAAAAAGAATCTGCAAAAAAAAAAAAGTTATGACGTGCACCTTGTTTTCTCATGACTTATCTCTCTCTCTCTCTCTGTCTCTCTCTCTCTCTCTCTCCCTCTCTCTATCTCTCTCTATCTCTCTCTCTTTCTCGTTTTTGTCCTTCCTTTCTTTCTTCATGTCTTTGTTTCCTTCTTTCTTTCTCTTTCTTTCTTTCGCTCTTTCTCTCTTCCTTCCTTCCTTTCTTCCTCCTTCTTTCGTACACAAAGGACTTAACTAAAATGGATGTGTAATAAAACCAGCAAAAGCGAATGAAAATAATGATTAAGTATGAAATTGAAATGTGACTATATGTACATATATTGTGATGACTTAACAAATTTGTATCGCCCCTCCAGGTGACAAATGGCCCAACGAACAATAATCGCGGAGAACCAATTAATTCTAGATAGCAATAGGGAGGCCATTAGGGCTAATAGGTTTAGCAATGTTGAATTAATTTTAAATTGTGCTGCAGTTTTGTTTTCAGTGATGTTATTTTTCATGGCATGGTACTATACACTTTTATCTTTGGTTAATGACATGCACAAGGGGGGGAGCGGGGCTAACATGATACGAGAAGGATCACACTTAATATGGACTGGAGTAAAGACAATGTGGAAAGAAACATATCATATTGATGCTAATGGCACAAGTGTAATGCAACCCTCAGAACATGCCACTGCAGATCCAACAGGTGTCTCCTTGTTACATCCGAGTATAAATATGAGTAATGATTATGAATCGAATATATACGATGGTGATTATTATTGGCCAAGTGATGGAGCCAACACAAGTATGCGTGAACGAACAACCATAGACCCTACCTCATATTACGCTGCTGCTAATGATGAGTATACACATGCCATATTGAACAGCAATGATACTGCCTCGGCTGGAATGTTTCCAATACATTACCAAAAAGTGAAAAACAATAAGGAGGGAGGGCAAAAGAGAAGGAAAAGGGGGGCGGAAGGGAGAAGATATGATATTTATCATGACCTGGGGTTAGATGAGATAGAAGACCCTCGCCACCCTGATCAATTAAATAAATGGTATTCGGACATGAGTGCCACGGCGAAGCAAGCAACGAATGAAAGCTGCTACGTCTGTTCACTCATCCCGCACGCAATAGGAACACCGAAAATGTTATTGCCACAGGAAGTGCCCTTGTCGGAGGCCCAATGTTTGATTCATTTTGTTTTGTGCAGGATAAAGAGCACCTTCCAAGTACACACTGTCACAATGGAAAAACAGGAAAACGAGAGAACATGCACAAGCAGACGTCAAGGAGTAATTTGCCTTAAAGAGCCATTTCTTATCATCAAAGGGACGAGGTATGCAGAAAATAAATGGCAGAAGGAAACTATTGAATGCAAAGCAGAAGCACTCGGAGGGCTATCCGATGACACCTTCCAATGGATAAAGGAAGTATGTTCCCCTATCTGGTCGCAACATGGCACAAAGCTAACGTGGGTCACAGCATTGGAAAAGCCTATAAAAATACAAAATGAAGTACCGCGCAAACTATGTTTCCATGGGGAAGGAAAAGTTAACATGGGGGAGGTAAAAAGGTACAACAAAACAGTGATCATACCTTGCCTGAAGAAAGGTACCGCAGCACTCATGGACATGTATTGGATTTGCGGCAAGCAAGCTTACCTGCACCTCCCTGCATCCTGGAAGTGTACTTGTGCCCTAGCCACACTCCATACGGCGATGGTAATACCAAAAAGCCATATTCAAGGAGCAGCGGGAGAATCGGCTGGCATGTCGGCAGCAGGGCAGTCAGCTGAACCGTCGACAGCGCCCCAACTGATGATAACAGAAGCTCCAGCTTATGAACTATTGTCAGAATATGAACTAAAGAAAAAACTATCACGAAGTAAGAGGTCCTCCAATTACATCTCATCAGAATCATCGAAACTCCTTGCTGAGATCACGCAGATGTACAAGCTCTTTTCATCAGCAGAGACATTTTTCGCATCGCTCCTTGCTCCGGGACTCCAAGCACGAGCAAATGCCAAATGGTTGCAGATAATGCACTGGGAGCTTATTCAACTGGCTAACGACACTCAAGAAGGGTTCAACTTTATGAAAATAGAGCTCTGTGCACTGCGCCTAATGACAATGCAAAACAGATATGTCCTAGATCTCCTCACGGCAATGGACGGTGGTATTTGCCAATAAATCGGGGGGGCCTGTTGCACATTCGTTGCCAACTGAAGATGCTGATAACGGGACACTCTCACATGTGATAACAGCAGTACATAATTTAGGAGAGAGGATGAGAACAGAAGGAGGCGCAGAGGAAAGCACGTGATTCGACAATCTGTTCAGCTGGATACCATCATGGGTAAATGTGGCAATGAAAATACTCGTCCGCATCATCATCTTTGTGCTCCTATTCTTCTGTGTGTGCCAACTGGGACTCCAGTGTTGTGAAAAGAGCATGCCTACCTCAACTATGATGATGGTTACAATAGGCCGACCGACAACAGTAGCTACTATGATAGATGCACAAATACAAACAGGGGAATATACCACACCACAATACAGGATGACGGCCATTTACAGACAATATGGGGACAGGGTTGATAATTTGCACCACACAACAATAAAGGAACCAAGGGAGCTACAATGGTACAGAGAGGTATGGGTGGACTTAGATGGAGATGGTGGGATCTACTTGATGTGCACACCAGATGAATATGCAAGAAGAGGGAATAGCCTAAGAAGTGTATGCAGGGCATGGATGCCAATAAAGGGCACCCCAGAGTGGGAGGAAGCAGTTGCGGAAGCTGAGTACTACCGAAGGGAGAATGAAAAGGATACCAAATAAATATTCGTTACTTTAGATGTAACGAAAAGGGGGAATGTGTGGGAGCGAGGAGCCAGCAGGCCCCTCTCTCCCTTCACTTCTCAGTACAAAACCTGGACCAAGTGCCTCCAGTAGTGGGTTCGCCCCTTGCCCTTATGTGATGTTAACTTCCATTGACTTTCGTGTAGATGGGACCACTGAGCAGGACACAGGGCATCCATTTTTTGTACCCCCTTTCGACTCCATCTTGGTGACCAGACCACACTGCGATAGTACGAAACACTTCTCTCCCTCTCTTCACTGCGGCCAGGCACACAGAGCACATGGCCCCCACCTTCGTTCCCACTCTGACTGGAAAACTCTGCGGCTCCATTCTCACACTGAAGCCAGAGGTATTGGCAACAACTAATAAATGTAACACATCACTCTTCCTCTGAGATCACTGTCCTGCATGTTAACCGGCATGAACTAAGCCCATAGCTCATCCATCTCCACAAACGTGTCCTTGCCGCTGCACCCTCGCCAGTGGAAACTTACTGCCATTCTGACCCTGTGTCCCTGCAAGATATTCCTTTAATGTGCCAGACCACTGACCACACCATGATGCCCACCCAGCAGACCCCCAACTAACACTAGACTCCTGATGCAGTATATCGTGCCCAGTACTAACAAATGCCACATACCTGAGATTCTTGTAAGCATAAACCTACACTCCGGTCATTGTAGTGTAGTGGTCAAGACCCCTAACCTATGACCTGTATAATCCAAATGTTATTAATGACATAGATACCTGAGTGATTTGTATAGAGACATGATAAACTACTGAGAGTCTTTGAAACAACTATTATTTAGTGCATGCATTGTAGAGAATGTGTTATGTTAGCTTAGATAGTGACCACCCTGTTTCACAATGACCTGACCTTCACCATCCGGAGCACAGATGTCTGACGTCTATCCTCCCGCCAACCAAGCAACCAACCAGGAGGACGAGATGATGTCCACATTTAAGACACCACCCTGGCTGACCAATCCGGGTCCAACATAGCATCATATGTTAGATGTGTCATTGTACATATATAATGGAATGTAACATTAATTTTGGCAGAGCGCTCTCAGAGACCTAGATAAACTTTTCCTTGGACTCTCGCAGCCTGCTCTCCTTGCCTTATTCCCCGCCCGGGGTGTGTCTGTTTTATTTTTTTGCACGTATAAGTCGGGGAGGGCACAAACAATAGATACAGTCAGACAGACAGATAGATGAACAGATATATAGGTAGACGGGCATCAATATAGACCAATAGCTATCAACAGACAGATTGACAGATCAACATAGATAGATAAGTAGAGTGATAGCTGGGTTAGCCTTTTGGATGGATATAGAGATACCTGGAATAGGTAGCTAGACGGATAGATAGATAGATAGATAGATAGATAGATAGATAGATAGATAGGCAGATGGATAGGCAGATGGAGTGATGGATAGGCAGACAGGCAGATAGGCCGATGGATACATCGATATATAGATGATAGATATGTTGAGTGTTAGCTGGATAGATAGCCTTTTGGATGGATTGAGAGATACCTGGGTAGCTTGATATGTAGCTAGCCATATCGATGAACAGATAAGTTGATAGATTGATAGCCAGATGGATAGACGGATAGACAGACAGTCTGACTCTAGGGGGTCATGTACAGTCCAATGATAACCATTTCTTTATTTATTTATTAGATATACATGTAGCCAAAAGGCTTTGTATAACACATGAACATACAACAATTACAAATAGTCATACAAAAACTAAAATCAGTTTACAATTCTAAAATATAACATCCAGGATACTTTAAAATACATCATTCAATACATTATAAAATCGCCACAATCTTTACATAAAATATTACAAAGTAGTAGATGAGGTTAATATCATTACTTCTCATTAAAGACATCCACAAATCTGTTGTATTCATCATGTCAATTGCATTATTAAAAGATTTAAAAGATTTTGTTCTAATCTCTGTCGATCTTGCATGAGAGATTCAGTTACATTATTGCCACATAAGCGGCATTTCCTCATTTCATGTGGGATTCCAATTATGTCGCCTTTTGTCTCTAATGCTTCTGTCACATTAAATTTCATCAAAAGATAGGTACGAAAAGTGCTAGTGCTAGGATAGGCAACAATGTATTTGGGAGGCATAGTTCAGTTAAGGTACTCTTCAAGATACAGACCGCTATTTGCTTTTGAGGCAACGTTTATAACATTTTGCTCATGCCAAAAGTCATACACTTTCATTTTTATACCCCTTTTTTTAACCGCAATCGTTGACGTCCAGGGACGCACCCACACAACCATTTTCTATGTAGTCTTTGTAGAGTGACAATAATGCCAACCAACACATTGCCTTCTAAACGGAGATACGCTTGTACATATGGTACAATAATCGTGTCATTAGATAGGGTGACGACCTCTTCATAAGACAATACGCATTGACATATATAGGCATTCCAGATACCTTTAATAGCAAACTCCAAATACAGGTATTCCACACATAGCTTTTGTGGTAGCCACAATAGCATTCTCAAATGTTTGGCTTCAAATACCACCATGCGTGTGGCAAAAGGGTGTCCCCATAGCTCAACAGCATAGAGTAGCATTGACCTAATTTTAGCCAAATAAATATTTACAACAGCCATGACTGAGTAGCCATTGTTTCGGCCAATAAAGGCACTCAACGTCTTTGTGGACACTAGACACCGATTCTTAAGTGCAGACTATTGGAGTTCCCATGTAAGCTTTGTATCAATTATGAGACCAAGATATTTATATGATGAGACTTGTTCCAAATTTTTAGAGGCCAATTTCCACAAATATCTCTTAGGACTGCGTTTTTTCGAGAAGACCATTATTTTACTTATGTCGATGTTGATTGTCAGTCCATTGTCGATAGAGTAAGCAACCAGGGAGTCGAGCATATGCAGTAGACCAGCTGGAGTGTAATCCAGTAACAACAGTTCATCATCATAGGCAAGCCATCCGACAATCACACCATTAACTTTCACAGGGTTTGCTGTGGATAAATTAATGACTTCTATCATATCTGACAAATAGAGGTTAAAAAGAATCGCAGAAATCATGCATCCTTGTTTCACTCCACAACAAGTTTCCATATTTGTGGATAGTCTGCCAGCAGCATTTAGTCTTATTTTATCGGAGGTATCGGTGTGCAGCAGCATCAGCATCCGCAATAAACCATGTGGAATACCCCAGGAGTTTAGTTTTTGCCACCATCTGTTGCGCAGGATGGTATCAAATGCTGCTGAGAAGTCTATGTATGCACAATAGACATCTAAATTCTGTGTAGCCCAGGCATGCTCCATTGCAGATCTTAATATCAATAAGTTATGAGTAGTGCTCGATTTGTCTATTTGGTTCAGTGTTAAAAATATTGAAGCCACGATCCATGCATTCAATTCCTGAAGCAACACCTTAGTAAAAATTTTAGAGGAGACATCAAGCATTGCCAACATTCTGAAAATTGCCGGATTGTCCCAAGACCCTTTCATATGAACCGTTAATATGTGGCTGGTTTGCCATGATGGAGGAATTGCACCCAACCTACCAATTTGTTTAAATAAAAATAGTAATGCGGCACCCCATGCTGCTGGTTGTTTTTTGATCACTAAGTTGCAGACACCATCAGGGCCTTCTGCACGTGAATTTTTCAATTTTTCAATGATCCTAATAATATCAGATTCAGAGGCATTGCAGGCCCATGCTGCATCTGGAAGTGGAAGAATAGTAACGGATAATTCAGTTTTACCCAATGTATCTTTGATATATAGAGCCTACGTTCCCTCAGGAATACAGTTAATGGACAGGTCAAGCTTTTTATGTTTTCTAAGCAAATGCCAAATACCTTGATTATTATTAGATCTAGCCATCATGCAAATTTTTTTCCATAGGTTAATCTCATTATCCCTCTTATGTAATTTGAGCCACTGTTTGTAGTACTTTTTGAGAGTTTTAATTTGACAGGCGACTGCCTGCTCTGATAAAGTTCGATCAATCTTCTTTACTACCATTCGGATAGCATTGCGAAGGTTCTTTTTTTGCCTCTCTGATCATTTTGTCATTGCCCCGCCTACACAGTAGCACAATATTGGTCCGTTCACCAACAGATTTGCATGATCTTCATTCACCCACATGTTTTTGAATGTTCTGCATAAGCTGTTCATTAATTAGACAGAATTTGTCTCTCGGAAAGCTTTCCTGATACCCCCTCCTTAATGAACTCCAGTAGCAGTGCAGATACAACATGAGTAACTTTCTCAATATTGCGGCAATGTCAAACAATTCTATTTTTGCCTTCATTAACATGAATCATCCCATTTTCGTCATGATCAGAGCTAACATCACAATTCCCCGGAAGAGAACAAAAGTGGCAAAGTGGGAGGTGATCACTTCCTTCTCTTTCCACAATGCCCATATCCCTAATGGAGTGTATGCCAATATCATTGATGAAAATATAGTCTAGGATGGCAGCTGATCGACCTTCAATCCGTGTGTATTTCATTAGAGCATCACCAGGGGTGAAACCATTTAATTTCACTAGACCATGGCTGTTGATTAAGGTAGCCCATTTTTTTCCTTGCCTATTAGAGGCTAGATTAATACCTGATCTCATAGCCCCATCATTCAACCCATAATTATGGCTAATGTCACCAATTTTGGCATTGAAATCACCCAACAGCCATATTGGGTAGCGGTGGTTATACTGCTTTAGAGCAGAATCAACAGTCTGCACATTTTCAAGAGTATTGGCCAGATTGGGGGGGTCATAGATATTAATGACTATTATTACTTCCAAAAGCTAGGTAAGTTTGGTAACCAACACGTGCTGTGTGGACAGGAGTAACTTCAGTATCTTCCACAGTGGTTGGACAGATACCAACAATCCTCCTTTCGGATGGCCAAGAGGACCCTTAGTGGCTACCTGATGTACAGTGTTTCTATCGTCCAGTTGTATCTCAGAGGTCAACCGGGTTTCTTGGAGTGCTACGATTTGGAATATTGACAAATGTTCAATCAAGCCCTCCTCCTTAAACACATGTGAATAACCTCTAGTGTTCCACGAGTACAGCAACTGTAGAGATTGGAGTCAGTTGCGAGACTCTGCAAAATGGGAATTAAAGGTCAATGGCAGCCATTACCAATATCCTTCAGGAATGATGGCAGTGCCACCATTGACCACATTCAAGGCAGGTGGATTCGTAGTGAGAGGACCAGATATACTAGATCCTTGATGCACTGTTCATTTCGCAGAGTTCGCCATAGTCCGACATTCCTGATTCGGTTGATTTTTTGCAGAGGAATCAAATAAGATAGGCTTCTGCAGTGCTACATTTTTACGAGGTTTCACACCTGATATCATCACTTTATGCCCCGCGTAGCCCATACGCAATAGGTCAACCTCATAATACAGCACATAATTCAGAGTACTCTCAGCTTCAAAACATACATTTGAGATATATTTCTTTGTAAGTTCCAACTGATCAACCAAGCGGATATCATTTGAGGTGATAACCCATAGGGGCACAATAGATTTCAATATGCTCAGGACCATAGCACGATTCAGCAGATGTGAGAATTTGTCCATATGGATGTGGGTGATTTGCAACGCTGGCAACAGGCCAACATTAGATGCCACCTTCACACAACTAGTAGAGCTAACATTATCAGTATTTTTCAACACCCAAGCATCTGGCAATGTCATTTGCAGCGAAGCAGCTACAGCACCATTATTTTGGGAAGACCCTACGGGACAAGGCTGCTTCAAAATTGGAGGGGTGGCTGTTACCGTAGGCAACGTTGTTTCATCCAACACACATATGGAATCAGACATAAAACCTGTGTTTCTACTAGGCCGCACCTTAACCATAGTTTTTCCATCTGCATAACTCTATTCATTATCAATTACAATGGCAGTGGCAGACTCTGCCCCTCTGGCACTGATATCATTCAATGACACAGCGTTGAGGCCTCCCTGTGTTTGCTTTTTCCATTTCACAATTTTGCTTTCTATACATAAAGGCTTGGTTCACACATGAGGGTTTTCTTTTAACAGAGGTATGCTTACTCCTTGCGTTCCCACCCATACACTTTTTCGCTTTTTCCGCATTTGCTACTACTGGAGTTGTGACATGTGACATAATGTGCTTACTATCACACTCTTTACATCGATGATCCTTCAATCTAGAGTGGATTAACAGGGATTGCACATCAATTTTAGTTTCTAAGTGGGAACACTTCTCAAGCAACATAGATAGCAGATTTTCTAACGCATTAAACATTTCATCAGAATTCATGCTAGTGTCTATATCATTATCGCACAAACCTTCCCCATGGTCAGTGATCACATTTCTAGGTGAGTACACAGGCTTTCCTAGCTTTGCATTAGAGTTAAAACTGAATACAGGAGGTATATTAGAGTTGTACTCAGATACACACTTTGTGGCAGGCTCGTATTAGTGGCATCTTTAACATCAGGCACTAAAGTCAAAGCCTTCTTCGAAGGAGGGGTGAAGTACATTGGTGTCGCAACTGGCTCCACTAGGGACAGTTCAGGGTCAATACCCAAATACTCAATATCGAGTTCTTCGAGCTCAGAATTCGATATGTCAATGACACTCTTTGTGATTCTATTGGGTTCCCTATGAATAATAGCAGCAGTTCAACCATTACCAGGGGGGCCACTGTCGCCTACTATATTGCACATGTCAGCATTATCAAGTGGCATGTGCATCACACCAGACAGAAAATCAATAGCTTTTGGATCGAGATTACTAGGTACTGTGATTGTTGCAGCATTAATGTCATGTGAAGTACTGTCGACATCCACATGCTTAGTTATCAAGGTGCCACATAACGCATCACTCCGATGTTTGGCTCTGACACATCCCAAATTGCAAGTCAGCTCTGAAGCCAACTCAGCAGATGCTGTGTTAAAGGATTCAGTGTCAGTAGTCGCAGATTCTGTAGTAACAATGGGCATTTTACCAAAATAATCATGAATTGAGTTTACCTGAACCGTGCCCTTTTTGGGACGGAAATAATCTTTGGGACACAGATTCGTCGGTTGCGCAGATTTTTATGCATAGCTATTTCCTTGTCATAATCATCCATACCAGCCTACAGGTAGAGAGAATTTCAGTAATTCGTATGGTATATCTTTCAATACTAGGTGGATCGGATTGATTGCGGCTATTGGAGGCTGTATTACTGAATATCGAAACAAATCCACATGTAAATCAAGGTGGAAGCTTAGAGAAATAGGCTTAGAAAGATAGTGCCAAATGCCTGTTTAACCAGTAATAACGCCAGTGGAGATCCCCTTGGGTTTAGACACAAATACAACGTGGAACATTGAACTAGACAGATGAGTAGATGCAATGCTGAACGTTGAACTGGACAAATGAGCAAATACAACGTTGAACGTTGAGATGGACAAATGAGCAAATGAAACGCAGGCCGTTGAACTGGGCAAATGAACAAATGCAACACTGAGCGTTGAACTGAACAAGTGAGCAAGTGACCGAGCAAGCAGAGCAACCAGTAGACAGCTTACTTAATGCGGGAGACAAACATAAAATCAAGCGATTTAGGAGCAAACTTCCTGTTGCCGCATAGCGCGTCCTCAAGTCCTCGCGTCTTTGTGCATGTGAAATCGCATGATAATGCCACAAGATACACACGACTACACCCGCCCTTACACCCACCTACACTTACAGAGACTTGGAACTATTGACTAGGAAGGGAGGGGGAATTACACTGATAATGGCACCGCTGCTCGCTTGCTCACTTGCTGAGCAGCAGAGCAGCAGAACAGCAAAACAGCCACTTCAGAGCCACTTCTTGGAGCGAGCGCGCAGGAGCGCACGGGTGGCCCTTTTTGATGACAATTTGGGAGCGTGGCTATAATTTCCTAAAAATAATACAAAAAGGGAATATTAGAATACTATAATTGTTCTGCAGCAAGTATAATTACATTAGGAAGTCAATAAGTGTTCATAAGTCCACATAAGTCCATATAAATTGCTTGAAGGTGGAAGTACCGTGTCAAACAGATCCTCAGACCACAGGCAAGCAGAGTGTAACAGCAAAACAGCCACTTCCGTGCCACTTCTCAGAGCGCGCGCACGCAGGAGTGCGCTTGTGGCCCTTTTTTATGGCAATTTGGGGGCGTGGCTATAATTTCCTAAAAATAATACAAAAAGGGAATATTAGAATACTATAATTGTTCTGCAACAAGTATAATTATATTAGGAAGTCAATAAGTGTTCATAAATCCATATAAGTTGCTTGAAGGTGGAAGTACCGTGTCAAACAGATCCTCAGACCACAGGCAAGCAGAGTGTAACAGCAAAACAGCCACTTCCGAGCCACTTCTCGAGCGCCATTTCAGTGGCCTTGGTACCTTTGGTTGATCATCTACGGATAAAATGCCAACATTGTGCCAGGACCTGAGTCACCCCCACCCTGCTCCTCCACTTGTGGCAGCTGGCAGCCGAGGAAGAAGTGAGTGGATCTTCCAAGTTTTCAGCATTTCATCATCTTGCCCAGACATGTTATCCTCGGTTGGTGGATTGGAGTTCACAGTGGATCATAGAGGCCTCTGCAGATCGGTAAGTGTTTATTCACATCCTCGGTAGCACAGCCTTGGCTGGGGGAGCAAACTTTTGCAAAGGTGCAGGGCAGGAACATGCTCCTTGGGGACTCAGGACCTCAGAGAGAGGAAGGGGTCGTGCTGAAAGGCAAGTCTGCACACACAGCAGAGAGGGGGCTAATCCTCTGTTATCTGCCAGGACCAGGCAGACACATTCCTGGACGGAACCGAGTGCTGTAATTAGACAGCGAGTAAGTGCTGGGGGTGCCTTCTACTAAAACCACAAGGGGCTTTTGAATCAAACTGCACGGGTGGAGGGATACTCCAGAAGGGTATACAGGAGGACGGCAAAGTTGCACTTTACGTCGAATGTAACTATGAGAGGGAAACTACGAGAGAGACTTGGGGTGTACGGCTACATTCCCAAATATGGAAAAGAAGACTAGAGTTCTGATCTCAGCTTCTGCATTTGACAATGGTGTGTGATTCTGGGCAAATCATGTAATCTCCTGCGCACCTGTTCCCTTTGCGCTCAACGTGTTCACTGCTGAAAAATAGCTGTTAATTAACAATGAGTACTAAATGTTAACTATATCAGTCTTGGGAGGATAGCTCAGGGGCAGAGTCTCGGGAGGAGCGCTCAGGGCAACGTGCTCGCCTTGGAAGCAAGATAACACAGAGCAACAAAGGTTTGATCCCTGGGTCCAAGTTTAGAAACCTCTGGCTGTGAAGCACGTTATAAATAACCAATCATATCATATCATATCATATCATATCATATCATATCATATCATATCATATCATATTCAAATATGTGTGTACATTTTACAGAATGATATTTCCACTGCTGGCATTTGCAGCAACAAGACTCAGGGGATTGAGTCTGTGTTCTGCCTGGATGTCTTTTGGTTATCTGAACCATTTCAGGGACCTTTCTTCTAAAAAAGCATCACTTTTGGCCTGCTTCATTCCCTCTCCAGTGTTACCTGCCATGCACGGGGAGTGGGCTGGTGGGCTACATGAAGGAAAACACGGTTGTGATGCATGCCCGTCCCTCTGGTGGCGTCACCTGAGCAGCACCAGCGGCCGCAGCATTGTCGGGGTCCTGTGCTGGAGTATCCACAGTACTAAAACCAATGCAATAGCACTGATGTGCCAATGGTATGTCCACGTCAACAGAATCTGCCAACAGAAGGATTGAAATAAGGATTTGAGCAAAAGCTAACAGCAGCTGATCAGGGTCAGGCATCATCCAGTAAGCTGCAGCTACCTCTTGGGAACAGGGACAAATTCAACTTCACAAGAGATGCAACTATAACATTTTCTCAATTTTATATATGACCCATTATTCTAGACATGTCTTCTCAATCAGACCCAACACAACTGTATACGCGTTCCCAAACACACAGAGTGCACCCACGTTTCTTTGTATGGCACCATTTGGCCCGGAGACTAAAGAGTACATCCTCGTAGTTGTTTCTGTCAAGTCAACAAGGCCCCCTAGACTACAAGCACAAGCTCAATAGTACCCAGCAATGTTGAAACCTGTAACAACCCAGCGCCTGGAGCTACTCTCCAAAAGAAGTGTTAGTCTGGCAAAGGGATGGCCTGCTGTTTGTATATAAATGCAAAGCTGGTCCCTTAAGTAAACATTTCAGGTGATAATCCTAAAAACAGCCCTTTGCTTTATATGGGCAGCGTCTTCTTTTAGAAACGACCTTTGGCAGAATGTAAACTATGCACTACAGGAAGTGATGCAAAAACTGCTCATGCACTAGCATCTAGAGGGTTGAGGAACGTCTGGGCAGTTTGATAAGCAGGCACTGTGTTGCATTGGTGTACACTGCGGCCAGAGAATCCGACTGTATAGACTGATAGTGTGCACATTTTGCATAGGTTTGCTTCCCTCTGGTACTTTTGAAAGGTGCATTCTGCTTAATGCTGGTCAGTTTTGTGCTTGAGACTCTACTTCATGATGTCCATCAGTTTCCCGTGTCATGCAATTAAATAATAATGATAATAATAATACTAATAATAATAATAATAATAATAATAATAATAATAATAATAATAAATTGTTATTTATATCACGCTTAATACTGTGAGAAAACAGCAGGTTATCTCACTTATAGGCCCCAGGACGATCCTTTGTTCATGTGGTCAGGGAAGGGCCATCGCGCCTGGATCTCAAACCTGGGGGTGGACAACTGAGGGAGGATCACATAGGCAAAGGGTCCTTGGTGACTGCAGGAGGTGTACCCTTGGGAGAGATGCGTTATTCCCCCTTTCCGGCTCACTCCTACCCAACATCCCCTCAGTCTTCAAGGGATTTTCTAAACCAAGTCCCATCCTACCCCAGCACTTTCCCTTAAACGAAACAAGGCCTTATGGGAAACCTAAAGCCATATATCCACAACCATACCTCTATCCTCCCCGAACTGACAACATTTCACCCAAATTTCACATAATTACCCGAGAACACTACAACTCCCATAATCCCCCACCACTTCTCTTTTCCAAAACCACTGGGACAAGGAAGAAAAAAAGGGAGTAATGAAGATTAGCCATAATAACCTATGCACCAGGGATTCCTATGGGCAGTCACCATTTTGTCCCGGTAGTGAGGCCAAGCAAGGTCAGGCCTCTCTTAACAACCATTCCCACCTGAAACCTGTTAAGCCTCACAGACAGTATAGACAGAGCACAAAGGCACAATGTGAGCAAGCTGGGGATACTGGAGGAAGCACAGAGACCAGGAAGGAAAAGCCAGAGCAGAAAGAACCGTGGAGGACCTCAGGGGAGAAGGACTACCCCAATACTGCGCCCGTGAGTACAGGGAAGGCAGCAGTATGGCAAGAGAGCTCTGCCTCCAGGGGGCCAACGCAACGGCAGCTGAGGCTACCTGAAAGTGCTCAAGCCAGAGCTCCTCCCCTGGGCCAGACAGTGAAGCCCAGGCTACTGAGGGACAGGTGGAAAGAACCTTACTTCAGAAATATATCCTCTTTAAAACCCTGCAGCTCCGAAAACCGCCTAGATGCCATTTGGGGGAAGTTGACAAAATGAGAGCAAAACTCAGACTGTTGCATTCTGGAACGTGAAGTTCAAAGACATACATTTTTGTAAATCAAGAGGGGTCCAAGCACTACTGAGAGAAGTCCCTGAGAAGTCAAGAGAGCAAGGCTCAGAACAAGAAAGGACTGCCCTTTCTGAATGGCTGGCAACACACAGAGCAGAAGGCAGAACCACAGATGCTTCTCAGTGCAGGAGCTTTTGAAAAGGTCTGCTAGGCAGTAGAAGTGGAGACAAAGTGTGGAGGCTTCTAACCTCTCCCCCCACGTTGAACCGTGCTTGTTCCTCTGCCACGGGGGCCTGGGGCTGCCTAGTTCCCTCCCGGGAGAACTGCAGTGTTGGGGAGGAACAAGACCAGCACTGGAGGCCCCAACCTAAAATCTGAAAAGACTACAAAGGAATGCACACAGCTGATGAGTTGGCAAGCAACATGAAAGGCTGGTTTGTGTTAGGGAAAGATTGAAGTTGCAACAGTGTATCTCGCAGTTGAAGGCTGTGTGCGTGTTGGTGAGACACAAGGGATGGCAGACCTTTTTGTGCTTATGATACAGTAATACCCACACCAAGAGACACTGGGGCAAATAAGACAAGAGTGTGAGCTGAAGGGAAAGTCAAAATGGTCCTGCGGAGGTCTATAGTATAAGCCTCTGACATTTGAACATCTTCAACATCAGGAATAGGTCAGAGCCCAACAGAGAGACGAAAAGTGTGATAAATGAGGGGAAGGAAACCCCTAAAGAATGTGCATTAAGCTTGTGGAAGGGAACCCCTGCCAGTGTTGTGTTTGTGAGGTCTGAGCCCGACTGACAGAGATCTACATTGAATCAGGTACATTTTGGTTGAAAGGTCCGAACCCAACCGAGGGAGACCTATGTGAACTTTTTTGAGAGGTCTGAGCCCGAACGAGGGAGACCTGCATGAACTTTTGTTGAATTGTGAACGTACTTTAGCAAGCTGGAAAAAGTGTGTTTGACGTGGAAGGCCAAGAGCAGAGGCGTTGCTAGGAGGGGGTTGAGGGGGCTATAGCCTCTGGTCTTTTGGTTGTAGCCCCAGATAAAAGCTCAGGGGCTCCAACCAAAAGACAAGTTAGCCCGAGTCCTGACAGTCCCAACATTAGCATAGCCCCAGATCTTTTCCCGATCTAGCAACACCCCTGGCCAAGAGGGCATCAATCCAATTTTTTGAACTGCCTTTGTTTTGAGATCCTGATCCAGAGTGTGTAATCCTGTTTCCAACGTGGGAAGGAGAGCTGACTCAGCCACATTGATTCTTTGTGTTATGACAGTGATTTTCCTTTGCATACATATTCCCCTTTAGAAACTTTTGTATACGAGATAGGGCAGGCATTGGGTTTTGTTAGTATAGGCCATCTTTGATTCGACAGAGACTGACTAAGACTGCATTTCTTTATTATTTGATGGCAGAGACTACTCCCATCCTAGCTATAGGGCAAATCAGGAGTTTTTCCAAACCTTGAAAATTGAATAAAGGTTTTGAAATGGTATCTCTTGTGTCCATGTCAAACATGTGATACCATGCATACCTTACAATAACCAGAGGTTTCTAAGCGTGGACCTGTGGATCGAACCTGTGTTGCTCTGTGTCATCTTGCTTCCAATGAGAGTGTGTTTCCCCTGCGCTATCCTCACGAAATGCGTGGTGTATAGAGAATTTTGCAGCTATAGCACCAATCTCCATTCTCCCCTGTACCTGGAATTCAGCCAAGATAATGTCCCGGTCCATGCAGGAGGCTGTAGCAGTGGCGGTGCTGGTACCATTGAAGGTGTCAGATGCTCTTGTACACTAGGCTGCCTGGGCAAGTGCAGGGGAGAGAGCTGGGACTGCGCTGACAAGGAAACTCACTCAACCAAGTCTGCCGGTACACTCTATGGCTGCAGTACTGAATTCAGAGCTGCAAATTGGTCCCATCAAAGGAAACAACCCAAGCTGTACGCAAGTGTCATGTGAAAAGCACATAATCGAAAATAGGAATGCATGCGTGCTTCCTGGCATTTTGGCCTGGATACCCCATTGGTTTAAATTGTTACAAAGTGGCACGGTTTGGAGTAGTAGAGTTCGAAACAGTGGACAGATTGACCCTGTGAGATACTTGTATATGCTGCTACCGTGAATAGTATTTACTGTATGTTCTTATACTGACAGCATGTACATGATAGACGCCACCTTTTCTCAAAGCTTTATTAAAGGATAACTTGCTGTGACCTCAGGCACAGATGAAAACTCCCTATTTTCCGTGTTGCCAACGTTGATTTCAAAAATAATACCTGCAACTGTATGTTTTGTGTTATTACGTTAAGTTCCTCTATTAAAAACAGTAACATATACAACAAAACCTACTAAAAATTGAATTAATAACATAAATACACATTATACAAAGACATAAATGAAAAAGCTACTTTAAACAATATATCATGTTATTTGGAAGATGCTTGGTATCTTTATCATTCGAAGATGGCCGCTAGTTTCAGCTTGTTTCCAGAGAGTTTCCTTAGAAACTGTCATCCTTGATGGCTGCCTCCACGGAAGAGCTCACACAAAATCAAAGAATTCCTAGATGGGTAGAGATGGGTGGGATTAGCCATAGGGATTACATTAGCTAGGGGCAGGAAATGGGAGGGATTGCAATTGTGTATCTCTCCTCAAATGTCACCTCCGTTGGAAAAGCATTACAGAACCTCATTCAAAGCCCATATTTGAAGCTGTTATGTTAATTGCAATAGTTTTGGCTTTTAAGGTAGCGCTTTCATTGCCACCTAATAGCCCACACTAAAAGTCAAGGGCTAGAATAATCTGGAGATAATCCACTAACATTCTTGTTCAATGAATGAAGCACCTGGAGCAAAATCCACAACCAGGTAATATTATATCACACAGCAGTAATACATTATCAGTTCACTAAGCAATTGTTGCAGTCTTGATACAACAGTGTTACAATGTCCTTGTATGGCATGAACAATTACTGCCCTTCACATTTAATGGCCTGACTTGTCTTCTAACAAAATAGAAGGTAACAGAATGCTAGATTAAATGGATATCATGTGGAGGAGAAACCGGCCAGTGGCATTCACCACCTCCCACCAAATAGTAGGGCAGTCCTCAAAGGTAGTGGTACCATAAAGTGAAGGCACAATCATCAATGATGTGGTGTTATCTCATACACTATAACCCTCTGCAGTGCCAACCACCATCTATCCACAGAGGCAATCAGCCCAAAGGCCACAGGCTAAAAGATCAACACCAAAATCACAACCATGGACCAGAAGGTCAGCCATGATAGGTCACCGATGCTGCTGCAGGCCACACTGCAAAACATGGTGCATAACACACCTCGGAGAATCTGCTAGTGCCAGCGACCCCCACCCTCCAGAGAAAGCAATAATATTCACCATTTATGGTGAAAGAGGACCCATTGTCCTGGACCCAACCTGCAGATCTTTAAATATAGTAGATTGAATTCAGTAGATCCTTTCCATATAGTGAGTCCTGTCCTCTCTGTCAAGTAAATAGACAAACATTATTCTTATCTTTTAGCTCTGCCCAAAGAATTTCCTCTTTGAAAAATGGCACTAAATTCTCTTTCTGTTTTAGATAAAGATTCCTTTCAGATTTGTTCTTCTGTCTCTGTGAAGCAATACATTGTTGTTCCATTGAAGCCACCATAGATTTCCTCAATAAGTTCTCTAAAACAAAACCAGGCACCAGCCCACTCCTGATGTGTACGTTTTACAGTCACTGCAGAAAAGCTGAAAAAATATGGCCCTTTCAGCCTGATAAAGCAGCCTGGACAAACTCCTTGGACATTCTTCCAAAAAGGCATAATAAGAAATCATGGGTAATTTGTAATTGAGCCAAATCATTCCAGCTGGCTTTTTAATATCCATCTTATTTTACAACAAACAACACATTGAGCCTCTTTACAAGTACAGGGCTGTGGATAAAAACATTGGTGGTAATTCCATTTACCGCCACATTTCTGCACCGTCGTATTACAAGTATGGTGGCAACGGGGAGGATTTCCCTCCGGCAAAAAGCTTTTCATGCATTCATTTATGCTCATCCTTTAATTAAATGCTGAAGATGCTGGCAGCTGAGGTCGATTTATAGATTTAAAAACAGGCACACCTCTTTTTAAAATGAAATGGAGGTATATTGGAAATGTTTCTAGATATTTAAATAACAGTAAGAAGATACCAGTAAGAACGTATAAACTTAATAAAAATGTACCAGATGTAAAGAAATTTCCATAGAATTATTTTTGTCTAGAGAGGTTTTTCTTGAGAAAGTAAAAATGTATCATGACATTCCATTAGGATATTTTTATTGTGTTTCCATTAAACATAATTATTTGAGTTGAACCACAGGTTGCAGACCCCTGTCATTGTCGATAGAATGAATATATAATACTTTACAGTTGAATGCAAAGGTGGGATACAAGAAGTATAGTTGTTATCGGGATCGAAGTTGGAGCAAGCAAGGTGTTTACAAATGGAAGAATTATATATATATATATATATATATATATTATATACAAGACACAGATGTATTGAAGAGTAAGGTAGTAGGAAGGCATGAAGAGTTATACACAAAAGATGCAGATGCAACTTCGGGAGAACAAGAATAATCATCAAGTAGCTTTACATCAAGGGTAGAGCTCTTTACAAGTGTAGGAGGTGCAGTGTAGTGGCAGACTACAGACACTTGAAAGAGGTCATGGTAATGTTGAGGCTAGCAGATATGATTCGATATTGTAGCAGAAAACATGGTATAATGCCTCTTTCCTGGTTTCAGTTGAGAGCATCTTCCAGTATTTGGAGTTATGCTGAGTGAATGGGGGGAGAAAAGTGCTAATCATATGCAATCCTAGATAACAGAATTTCCCGTTGTAGTGCCTGGATGTGGACCACTCGCAGTAACCACATGAAAGGTCATAACCCATCTTCACAGGCTAAGAGCATAATTACGAGCATGATAACTGCTTCGATTTCCTAACTGTCTGTTCCCTTGCCCAATACACAATACCAATGAGCCCTTCTGCTTTAGAGTCTGTGTCTGGCATGCTGCTAGATCCCAATTTCTTGGGAGCCAGAAGAGCTTTGCTTAATAACCCTCTAGTTGATATGACGCAATGGATTCACCAGCTCATTCTAAAGAGGACTCTGTCTATGGTTGCATCAACTCTCTTGAATGACGAGAGCAAATGCTTCCAGTTGGCTTTCCAAGAACATTGCTGTAAGTCAAAGCTGGCATTTACCGGATAGGTTGTAGTATACATACCATGGACAACTTATTTTCAGGAATGTTGTGATAAAAAAATTCTGAAAATAAAACAAACCTTGTTACACTCATTCCTGGACAGGAGGGACTCCCACAAGTCAGAAAAAGGCAACAATGGCAACCCCAAGCACTGGCCCTATTGGAAGTTGTCTTACCAATGCTTATTCAGCACATTTATCCATGCATAATTGTATCACCTGCAAAGCTGATCATTCATTAATTTTGTGGGTAATTGTCATTTGGCAAGGTTGTAGAATCCCTGGCTTTTTTATTTGTAATAAATAATAAAATGATGCAGTTAATTCCATCTAAAAAGGTGGCCTGTTGAACAGACCCTTCTTTGAGAAAGTTCTATGCCAAAAGCATAGTGACACCTGTGCCCTGCTGCATCAGCCTCATAATACGCAACTCCTTCTTTCCAGCGGCACAGAGAAGGTTCAGAGGTCACAGGTGCACTGTTTTTCAGCTGGTGTGACAGCAAACTCACTGCAGTGCAGAGGTTAGATTTAAGTCTGAACCTCTGTTCCAAAACCAAAATAATTGTGCTAAGCTATCACCCTGTAGCAGAGCAATCTTGAAAAATAAGCCATACCAAGATCAGACTCGTAATACGCAACTCCTTCTCTCCAGTTGCACAGAGCCGGTTCAGAGCTCACATGTGCACTGTTTGTCAGCTGGTGTGACAGCAAAGTCACTGCAGTGCAGAGTTTGGATTTAAGTTTGAACCTCTGTTCCAAAACCATATTAATTGTGCTAAGCTGTCACCTGGTAGAAGAGCAATCTTGAAATTTAAGCCATACCAAGACAGGGTTTCATATAATTATTAAAAGCCACACATGATTTTTCGCATACCCATATCAACAATCAAGTCTAGATCCAGCCGGGAAGGGTTGTGCACATTCTAGTCAGACTGCCATTGTCCTAAGTCAGTAGAACAATGGGCAGGGAGACAGGGAGACTGTGCCTCTCTTTTATCCCTTGTGACTTTGTGTAACACTTCTCTCCAGCAGGGCAGCTCCCAACAGGAGTCCTCCAAGGGAAACAAACTTCAAAGAGCACACCCAAAACAAAAGAACCAGCCCAAACTAGGGTGTTGTATACGAAAGGGCCTTTGAAATGCAGTCTTAGGGAAGGGAGCCGGTTTACGCAGTCAGACCGAGCAGAACATAAGGAAGGAAGGATTACTCCATCTTATTTTTCTGTGGGCTTCTCTTTCCTTCCTGTCTCCTACAATTCCTACACAACACAGCACTTTGGGTGTGTTGCCAGAAGGTAAACATCACTTGTTATCTTAACTTGAATTGGACTCCTAACTCAGGATTGTTTTGTACAATCATTGGTGGTGTTTTGCATTTAAAAGGAAGGTTTCTCACACTCCTTCTTTGATTCACTTGTGTACCTTCAGGAACATCAGGAACAATACATGAGCAGTCCTCTCCAAACCCTCTGTCAGAGGTAAACAAGTGTTCCAATCTAGAAGCAAGATGTCCACCCCACTGTGCCCTGGGAATGGTTAGGGAGAACTGCTGTTAGGGAAGGACCTACCACTCTGCCTGCTGCACTGGTACTCAGGCTCCTTAATGGAGATCAGGGACTCCTGCAGGTGCTAGCCAGCTTCCCCAGGGTGGGAGTGAAGAGATGAAGGACCTATCTTGTCCCTGAGCCCCTGGATTGAGACTCACAGCACCAAAGAAGCAGAGCATATGGTCTCCTACATTATACAGTGTCAAATCACCATTGAACCACATTTGAGCACGTTCTAATGCTTTTGAACCACCAGGGCCCGCAGTGCTGCCTTTGGCATGTCTTTGCACTTTCTTTGAAGCACAATTGATGCATCCATAAAACTGGCTCAACTGGTGCCTCATACTTGTAGGGCACATGACCTGTTCGCCTCAAACACCAGCTCACCACGGTGGATGAATTTGAACTGCTGCCTCTTTCAAAACTCACATCAGACCATCAGGATAAAAGCTTCAAACTGCATGTCCCATGGCTAGAATAAGTGTGAGCATGGTTTCACTCATCGATCTGGACCAGTAGTTACCAACGTTTAAAACTGATCCTGGTGTGCCCTCCAAAAAGCATCATTGAATCCTGCCTTCAAATCGGTCAGAGATCCACTTCTCCCCGAGTTGATACCTTTCCCACTAGCATGACTCACTGCGTTCACAACTGGTTTGACACACATCCAGGAGACTGGTGTGTGGTGTTGAACTGCCAAGAACAGAGAAAGGCTCTCTTGTGAGGCCCAAGCCCACTTGGTCCACCTTTGAGACCCAAGAAACTGCTATGCCAGCAATTTAAACCTCTTTCAACCAAGATATATCCTTTTGGTGAAATTGTTGGTGATTTATTGCCTTTCACCACTGCTACATTACCCAAAGGGATTGCATTATTTACATTCTGCATAGTCTGTCTTCTTTCTAAAGGGGTAGGCTTTCATTAGTGTTTATAGTACAGTTATTACATATGGTTGGTGTCAGTAAAGTGTGTATATCTTTATAGAATCTTCATTGGACAGTACTTTATTTTGGGCTGTTGTACAATTGCTGTATGGATTGCTGCTGTCATCAGATTGACACCCCTGTTAAGAGTATAGCCTGCAATTCCACCACGCTACCACAAAAGACAACAGAAGTATATCTTTTGACTGTGCACGTTTCACCAGATCATTGTTTTTCCGTAGTAGTGGGAGGGCTGAGAAGGCGGTTTAGCAAATGTTAGTCCCTATTCCCATGAAGCACCATAGAACTCCATGGGAATTTGGACACAGAAGCACCAGCAGTGTTGCTAATGGAGCCTGTTCTTCTGTGAAAATTCGGCGGGCAAAGGCCCCCGCCCGCAGAGTTTTAGTGTGACAATCCGGAAATGGGTGCTGTTACGGTGCGATCGGCACCCATAATTCTGTCTGCCACACTTGTAATGAGGCCCACGGTCTACGTCCAACTTCCCTTCAGTGAACTGATCTCCAGAAGTTATTCCAGTGGGCCCCTAACCACCCTAATACTGGCTGCATCCACTCAGAGAAGAGGCTGGAAATTGAGCCCAGATCTACTACGATGACCCATGAAATACATAAATAAACTTCTGAACAATCTCCCATACTTTGTAATGGAGACAGGTGAATAAGAAAAATGATAAGGTTTCAATGGGTAACTACAAATAACTGTTACAACGATTATTTTAGCTTTTACCCCATTTCCATTGTCAACCACTAAGTGGGTTTTAGTTATCCTTTTTTTCAGTATATTTTGTATTTTCCACATTTTATATATATTACAGAAAACATTAATATCACAAACTAGCACTACAAACTAATCCACAAAATAGTGTAGGCAGCACACACAGTCATATCGTCGTTTTGCTGAGTGTATGCTACGTGTTTATCTTTTACTGTTTTGCATTGTGCCCATGTGTTCCTTACATAAGTTAACGTCACTGGTGAGGTCTCGTTTTCATCTTCATCTAACAACATGTTAGGAAAGACAATTGTAATTTATGAAGTCTTGGTTCTCATCTTTACCTGTGATTGGGGATTATTTGAGGGTCGTGAGTAAAGTACATTAAATCTATAGCTTCTGTCCACCATGAGCTGTCCCCAGTGTCCTCCTCACACACACTTTCCAAATACCCCACCAGTATGCCACAGATTTTTATTTACCATGCATCAAAATGCCGGTGAAATGAAATAAATTTGAATAAAGATGAAAACATGCCTTTTCCAATGCTTTAAGCAGCCAAAGGGGCCTTTTAAGCAGGTTCAAATTGTATTGGGTAAGTTAAGTTTTGGCTGACAATAATTCATAGTGCCTAATGGATCTGGCTCTAATATATTTACAAATCATTTTTGATGATACCGTACCAGAGAAATAGTCAGAGCATTGTTTATCATTTCCTCCCATATAGATATTCAGGAACAACAGAAGACATAAGGTATATTGTTGATTGAGTGGACCTGTACATGGGCTGGCGTGACCCTTTAGACACCCAGCCACTCTGTTAGGTTTTTTAATCCTTTTGATGCTTACTAATGTTAATGTTAATATTAAAGGACATTTGTACCACGCACTATCACCACCGGAGTGGTCCCCTGGCGCTCTGGCAGCTCTGAAAAAGGAGGGGAGGTTGAGTTAGTGGGAGGAAGCAGGAAAAGTGCAAGAGAGCAGTGATGTGCTGTTGGTGGCCTCAACCCGGTGGGTCCATTGGCTGGGCCTGGGGTGTTTGCGGCCGGTAATTGTCGCGTACTGTTGTGCGAGTCTATGTGTCTTTTTGTTTTGTTGTTGCAATGTAGTGACGTTTTGTGTGGTTTGTTGTGCTGTAGGTTTTGGTTGCGTTGGTTAGGAATTTGAGAGGTGTATGTAGAGGTGAAATTGTTAGTGGAGTTGGTTAGTTGGCATCTCAATCCTGAGTTGAGGCGCTGGGCTTCTGTAGTCTCCCCCGATGCGCCTGTCCTGATCTGGGTCCCTCTGACATTCAAGGTACCTTACTCCTCTGGTCCCCACCTCTATCAGGCTCTCTTGTAGCCCCACCTGTACTCCCTTCATACTCCTGTGGCCAGTGCACCTGCCAATGTCAACAAGTAAGGCAGTGTGCTAATTGCCAATATCTCGGGAATTCCACACCACTGTGGTACCTGGTGGTAACTAAGGGGTGGGTGGAGTAGTCGACTCGATCATTGTGCGTGTCGCCTGAGTTCCCGTCTATCCGGTGTCAACCGTTCAGGTGCCGTGGCAGCTTCCCTGTCATTTCTGGGGTTGTCCATGCCTTTTCCAGTTTAGTCATCATTTTCTCTGTTTCGGTCATCAGTTTGAGTCAGTGGTGTTGAAGAGCCAGGTTTTTAGTGATTTCATGAATTGTAGGTGATCTTCAGTGTTTCTTATTTCTTTTGGGATGTTGTTCCAAGCTTTTGCAGCTAAATGGTAGAAGGCGGTGCCTCCAAGTTTTTTCTGAAGGTATGGTTTGATTTCCAGGCGGACTTCATTGCTTGATCGCAGGTGTCTTGTTGGTTTGTAGATTGTTATTTTCTTTTGTAGGCATTCTGCTCCTTGTCCACTTATTGCCCTGTGCGTTATGCACATTGTTTTGAAGGTGATGCAATGTTTAACTGGGAGCCAGTGTAGTGTTTTTAGGGCTGGAGTGATGTGGTCTCTTCTGGATAGTTTGAGACGTAGTCTTGCTGCTGCATTTTGGATCAGTTGTAGTTTCTTCAGAAGCTGTTCTGGTATTCCGAGGTAGAGGCTGTTTGCATAGTCGATTCTTGACTTGATTAGGGCGACGATGGTGAGTGTTTTGTGCGTGAAGGAGAGAAAAGGTAGAATTCTTCTTGCCGTGTGGGCGAGGAAAAAACATTTCGTAGGCCACGGGATGGTGGTTTCGTTCTCTTGGTCTTGATTTTTAGGTTGTTTGCATTCATCCAAATGAAGACGTCTTTTAGGCAGTCGATTAGGGCTGAATGTTCGGCATCAGTGTCTTTGATTTTGTAGATGATTTGAGTATCATCTGCGTAGTTGTAGCATGTAATGTTGTATTTTGTGAAGATTCTGATGACCGGAGTCTGGTAGATGTTGAAATATAGTGGAGATAGTGAGGATCCTTGTGGCACTCCACAATCCTTAACTTGTGCGGTGGATTTGAATGGTTTAATCCATACGGTTTCTGTTCTTTCTGCTAGGAATGATTTGGTCCAAAGTAGGGCTGTGTCTGTTATGCCTATGTCTTCTAGTCTTTTGGTCAGGGTGTCGTGGCTCACTGTGTCAAAGGCTGCAGAGAGGTCGAGCAGAATAAGGGCTGAGGTAGTGTTTGAGTCTGCGTTATTTGTGAGGTTGTCCCAGATGGATAGTAGTGCTGTGTCCGTTCCTCTTGCTGGTCTGAAACCGACTTGAGCTTCGTCTAGCAGGTGGTGTTTTTCTACGTGTTCTTGGGTTAGTTTGTATACGTAGGTTTCTAGAAGTTTTGCCGGGTAGGGGATGTTAGAGATCGGCCTATAGTTGGAGAGGTCTCCTACGTCACCACTTGTGTTTTTTAAGAGTGGCTTGATATATGCTGATTTGAAGATCCTCGGTACAGTCCCTGTTGTTAGTGATAGATTTAGAAGGTTTCTGTAGTGTTCTGCTGCCGTTCCTTGCGCGAGGATTGATTTGTAGATGTCTGGGGGAAGAAATTCTTGTTCTTTCTCTTGTTTTCTCACCAACATTGTGTACTGTGCTGATGCTATCTCCTCCTTATTGGTTTGATTTATATAAATGTTGCAATTGGGATGTTATGTTTTCACACATAATGGCGGCTACATATTCAGTATTAACATTTGATGATTGATCTATGTTAAACCACTGTCCTTATGTCCTCTCACTTGATTTTGATTTCATATGTGTATGATTACATATATTCAATTGGTTGTTACCTAATATTGTTATCTTATATATGCAATCCAACCTCTGAGGAAGAGCTTTTTAGCTCGAAACACGTGTTAGGCTGTCATTTCATTGTAATAAAATTAATGCAACCAAGCACAGAAACCTTTTGGAATTTGGTCCAGTACAACTGTTATTTGTTTTCAGATTTTTCAGTAACTGTGGATTATTTGGCAACATACCCACACCTTACAGTGACCTGCAGCCTACTTTTCGCCCTTAGTCTATTTGCAAGTGCGTAGCACTCTAATAGACTTGCTGCTATTACTTAATACTGACCCAGTTTTCATTACGCTTGAACACTGTGACAATAGCACACTCATCGAGTGTGTCACTTTCACACACATTGTTATTTTGAGAAGAAAGAAAACAGTCTAGTTCATACTTTGCTTATGTACAAGCAATTTGTAATTGTAATTGGTTATTTATAACATGCTTAATACCCACATTTTTATAAGTGGACCGCGGATCGAACCTGTGTTGCTCTGCATCATCTTGCTTCCAATATGAGCCAAGGCGACCACGTTGCTCCTGAGCTATCATTTGTGGAAGCGTATGTTGCATGGTGATCAGTACATATGTGCGGCGGAGTTATGGTTACTTTACAACTTTGGGGGCATTGCTATACTTGCTTTAGAAACCATAACTGGCTTTTGTGTTTTTATTCGTGCATTGCCACCATAGAATCCTTTTAGAACGTGTTTTTGTTATTTCTTTTGGTGAACATCATGTGTTATTAGGTCAACTTAACCATAATAGTCCTTTAAAAAATGTCTTTTTCAAAGAGTTTAATTTTTTCAATGAGGTTCAGTACCCACCATGCATGGAGGAAGGCCCTTTCTGAAGAGTACTGTGGCCCCCTTGTACCCACATTTAAATCCCCAAACAACCAGTTGGCCCACTGTGCATGGCACCCCCAAAACATGAGGTAGTGATCACTAGACATGGCCTGTAGCCATGGGCACTGCCAATTTTACCCCCACCCCTGAATTGGCCTCAGCCAGTGGCAAGGCTTATGTGATGCATCCACAAGATCCATCTTGTCTCCGAGAGGGGGCCCTTGCCATGACTTGTGGCTTGGCCCTCAATACAATGTCCACAAACTTGTTTTCTGGTTCTCTTCAAATGTATTCATGGCTCCAGACCCAAAGATGATATATGAGGGACAGTTGGCCATGTATGGGTACGCCAACTAGACTGGATGAACCAGTACATCACTAATAGGTGTTTGTCTACTGTAGGACTTTTTTTTACCACTGGATGGATGTGCACAGAGTCACAAAAGGATCATAAAATGCATCTATGGAAAATAAAATAAAACATGTGTATTTTTATACCCCTATTGATTTGTTACCCCTTAACTAAGCCATGAAAATACATTCCAAACAAATTCAAAGGTAGGTTTTTATTTGGAAAGTGTTTGAGGATTCTCTGAACAGTACCAACATCATAGGTTGCCCAAAAGTTGCCCTTCTGCAATGAGTCCTGCTTAAGTAGATACATGGGGTTGCTATCGCCAGTCATGCTATATGTAACATATATGCACATTTTATATTCATATACGAAGACTGCCAATTAAGTGGTCCACGTCTGGAATATGCTGGTAACTTAGGGTCTTGTTGGGCATCAACAGTGAGCTAAAGACTTGGTTGAGAAACAGACCCCACTTTGTTTTGTATATTAAGTAACGTTGGGTCTCACCCTAAATTACCAGGGGAATCCAGACGTGGACCCCTTGCTCACTGTTCTTAGAGCGGCACAGCTCCACCTCACTGATGATGCCCAACTAGGCTGAAACATGTGCATTGGGTTGCTGCGGTACTCTTGTTCAGAGGAGAATTGCCTAGCATTTCGGTACTGGACTGCCACTGGGCAGGACAAAGACTGATATGCAGGGATATTTCTCCTCTGTGAAAAGGACAGTGAACTAAGGACTTGGTTGAGATTCTCCCAGGGGCCATCCACCCAAGAACATGTCAATGGGCTGTGTTTGTGCTGGTAGAGAGTCTCCTAGACCTTCCTTTGTTTTTCATATTAATTAACTTTGGGTCTCACCCAAAGTTACCAGGGGAATCCAGATGTGGACCCCTTGCTCACTGTTCTTAAAGAGGCACAGCTCCACCTCACTGATGATGCCCAACAAGACTGAAACACGTGTATGCGGTTGCTATGGTACTCTTGTTCAGAGGAGAATTGCCTAGCATTTCGGTGCTGGGCTGCCCCTGGGCAGGACAAGGACTGATATGCAGGGACATTTCTCCTCTGTGAAAGGGAGAGTGAGCTAAAGACTTGGTTGAGACTCTCCCAGGGGCCATCCACGCAAGAACAGGTCAATGGTCTGTGTTTGTGCTGGTAGAGGGACTCCCAGACCTCCCTTTGTTTTGCCAATTAAGTGCAATGTATTACATGTAGATCATTTACTTGACATGAATGGAGAACATACTACATAGATGTAATGCACATAGTTTATATATGCCGTTCATAAAAGTCCCACAGGTCAGTGTCTCCTGCTGAAATGCACCATAATGGAACAATATATGAGTGCATAGTTCTGCCCCATTTCTTTCTCCGCACTTCTAAGCATCCAAATTCACATGAACATTCGCCATTGTACATTCTCCTGAGCACTTCCCTGCACTCTGCGCTTCCGCCCCATCACAATTTGGCTTTCAGCTTCAGACAAAAATACTGCAAATGAAAAAAGAGAGTAAATATGTACACTTCATTTTTAGATACAATGCGTGTTTTCATTTGCACGAAACTGCTTTGTTCACATACCAAGATGTGGCTGATGCGTTTTAAGGTTTGGACTGCCATTTTAGTTGAAATGTGTACTTGAGCACGTGATATTCTATCCTTTCTGTTGTTGCCTTTTTCTGTGTGTTGTGTTTGGTGAAGATGAATTGACAGATCCCAATAAATCAGCTAACACGTGCTAAATCCTGTCATAAGTCGAGTGCACAAATAATGTGCACAATTGAAGATAATGAATGCTGTACCTGACAAAGAATCACCTTTCCCGGTGAAAGAAAACATGTTTAAAAAACCTCTGTAGGTTCAGTGAAATGCTGCCATGAAAGCCATGGTGACAGGTCTTTGAAACCCAGTTTACATGGCTAAATGCTATCCAAACCTGGCAGGCTATGGCAGGACTCCCGTCGTGGTGGTTGCTAACGAAACTCCTGATGCCACCAGAAATGCTTTTGGAAATGTCTGCTGAAATGCACAATTGGACAATGTACTCCCATGACAAAAGGAGGTGTTTGTTGAAACCGATACGCTACTCTTTCTCTGCGTTTAAAATAATTGAGCTGGAACGCAATCAACATTTTTCGGTTTATAAAGAAAAACGAGCATGTATTTAACAAAATGGATGTCATGTATTTTCCCAGATAACGCAATTAATTCCATAATAACATTGTGGTTTGTCCAGTCGATAAAAGGGTTATTTGTGATCTTACTGACCACAATTACAGATGTGTAAATTTCATTGCAGACAAAACACTAAAAAACACAGATGTTTTTTATTTTTATTTTATTTGGGTACCCCAAAACCCAAATTTTGTTAACCTTTCAACGCCACCCTAACCCATTTTATCCCCTTACACCACTACCCTTTATTTATTTAATTAATGTTTGCACTGTTTTTCGGTGTTATTGTTCGCTCTGAAAGTTACCACTCCGTTTTGTTTGCAATAAAATGACTGGATGCCGATAAAAGGCGTATATGAACATTAACTATGTTTTAAGGGCTGCGCATATCCACTGAAAGCATATCCTGTACACAGTCCTGCGGTCTGCTTATCAACTCACTGGTGCAGGTTTCATAACAACAGCCAAGGAAGGTACGGGAAAGTAGATATGCTTGCCAGAGTGCGATATTAATGTAATATGCTATATAATGTGCAACTTTTTATGGAAGACAATTTTACCAAGTGCTAGGGCCACAAATCTTTCAATTAGGGGACGTGTATGTGTGTGTTGCTAAAACCAGGTGGTATTTCAAATAACAACTGTTTTTATAACGCAGCAAATTATAAGGTACGTGCAGTCAACTATCTGATGCACATTCCTGATGTATGGAGTATACACTGTAAACAATTTGACGTTTTAAATGTGTTTTATGGCACTGAAGGGCTGCACAAGTCTATCCCTTCAGTGCAGAAAGCACATTGCCCGAGGACTCAGAAAGAGGATGAAAAAGTGGCTATGTCAGATGGCCAGCGTCGAATCCCCTTTAGAATGCAATGCATAGAAGGGTCAACAATGACCCTACACTGCATTGCAACCTAAAAGGGATGAGATTAGGTGAGCGCCAGAGATGGTATGACAGGATATCCACATTGAATGCAGCTAAACTAGTGTTATTCTGATAATGGGCTGGATTTTCCACATTACCGCATACAGTAAACAAAAAAAGTAATTCAAAACCTCATAGGTGCCATATTGTAGGATTGGCATACAGCAGGTTGGTATTAGAGAAGAGGCTGAGTGAATCCTTCGGCCTTACATATTGCATTGGCAGCGATTCTTTGCCAGCACATTGAGGAGTTTTCAATGGATTTTTTAGGAATACCCAATTGTCCTGGCATGTGATCCTCAACAGAACTTGTGCTAATATAAACCGTCAGGGATTGCAGAATGTGCATCTTTTATGCATCGGTTTGCATTGCATGCCCAGCCCCAAACCCCATCAGCATATTTCACAGGTAACCGTTACCAGATTTCACCACCCCGACCATCTGCCCGATGGGTGCCAGGGTTAGCTTCAATCCAAAGGCAGCAAGGGGATCTCTAGGCATGTATAGCCATGAACCACTGCATTGTGGAACAGGGAGTGACCCCTCTGGAACACATATAGTACATTGGATAGTGGTTGTGGGTGGGGGGAACCACTATGAATCCTCTTTAGGCTCTTGATAGTGTATGTGCACGCTGTATGCAGCTGTTCTCCCAGCAAGGGAAACACATTGGGCCTCATTACGAGGAGGGCGGTAAGGGGATAACGGTGCTGGTAAAGGTGCCGGGACCGTTAACCCCTTACTGCCCTATTATGAGGTCCGCTCGCGGGACCCGCTCTGGAACCTGGTTTTACCAGAAGTCCTTTGCGGGTCCCGCGAGTGGCCCAGCATGCTAACAACGGGCCCGTCATTAACAGGCCCGTTGTTAGCTTGCTCCCCATTCCCATTGAGCCCCATGGGGGCTCAAATGGGGATGTACCAGGTCAGGTTCCCTGGATGGGGAAATACTGGGCCCTCCAAGGTTGGAATGGCCCGGTATTTCCCCATTCAGGGACCCGGACGGTAGTAGCATAAAATGGCTGTAACATATCAACCAATACCAATTACAGCATATTTGAAAGTACAGATTAATAAAAGTGTTCATACATAGAATTGATCTTAAGCCAGATATGAAAAGCAGAAGCTGTGATGACATGAGGCTCCGCTCCATATAAAGTGATCCAGAACTGACCTGAAAAACATTATGAAATGTGGCAGGTGCCGGCACTGTGAACAGGTAACAAGCCCATCTGATATGCACTGACGTGGTCCTGCCCACACCACCCCCCAAATAACTGTTGGTACCTAGTGCC
The DNA here is from genome assembly GCF_040938575.1 of Ambystoma mexicanum. Taxonomy (NCBI): domain Eukaryota; kingdom Metazoa; phylum Chordata; class Amphibia; order Caudata; family Ambystomatidae; genus Ambystoma; species Ambystoma mexicanum. The sequence goes on along the minus strand of NC_090936.1, from coordinate 220,723,305 downwards.
CTGGCACCACTTTTGACTGTCCTCTCTCGATCTACCATGCTCATGACTTTCTTCACATCTGCAACATGTGACTTACTCACCCCTGAACTTCCAACATTGCTGTACTCTAATGGTACTATTTCCACCTTGACGGGCGAAATACTGGTGATAGACGTTTTTTTTTCTTTTTTTTTTCAATCTGCTGCTATATTCAAATGTCTGCATTTTGAGCTGCCTACCAGAAATCGAACCATGTTGTAATCTGTTGCTAGCCCCATCTAATGTGCTGCATTGTAGCTCTGATCTAGCCCCCCATGCCATGAGGTGTGGCAACCCCAGTTGTGAGCACCTACTGATCTTGTCTTGATGCTGGTCTGGTACCTCTGATGCAGCCCCTCGTACCATGAGGCGTGGCTCCCCCAGTTGTGCACACCTACTTATTTTGTCCTTATGCTGGTCTGGTACCTCTGAGGTAGCCCCCCATGCCATGAGGTGTGGCTCCCCTAGTTGTGCATACCTATAGATTTGGTGCTTATGCTTGTCTGGTACCTCTGATGTAGCCCCCCATAACATGAGGCGTGGCTCCCCCAGTTGTGCAGACCTACTGATTTTGTCCTTATGTTGCTCTGGTACCTCTGATGTAGGCCTCCATACCATGAAGTGTGGCTCCCCCAGTTGTGCACACCTACTTATTTTGTCCTTATGCTGGTCTGGTACCTCTGAGGTAGCCCCCATGCCATGAGGTGTGGCTCCCCCAGTTGTGCATACCTACAGATTTAGTGATTATGCTAGTCTGGTACCTCTGATGTAGCCCCCCATAACATGAGGCGTGGCTCCCCCAGTTGTGCAGACCTACTGATTTTGTCCTTATGTTGCTCTGGTACCTCTGAGGTAGCCCCCCATGCCATGAGGTGTGGCTCCCCTAGTTGTGCATACCTATAGATTTGGTGCTTATGCTTGTCTGGTACCTCTGATGTAGCCCCCCATAACATGAGGCGTGGCTCCCCCAGTTGTGCAGACCTACTGATTTTGTCCTTATGTTGCTCTGGTACCTCTGATGTAGGCCTCCATACCATGAAGTGTGGCTCCCCCAGTTGTGCACACCTACTTATTTTGTCCTTATGCTGGTCTGGTACCTCTGAGGTAGCCCCCATGCCATGAGGTGTGGCTCCCCCAGTTGTGCATACCTACAGATTTAGTGATTATGCTAGTCTGGTACCTCTGATGTAGCCCCCCATAACATGAGGCGTGGCTCCCCCAGTTGTGCAGACCTACTGATTTTGTCCTTATGCTGAACTTGCACTTGATGAAGCTAGATCGACACTGACTGTCTAGACCTCTTATACATGTACCTGTTTACTCTGTAACTAGCGTCTAGGTGCCTCAGGGCTTTGTGCACTGAAATACCTTAAAACAATAAAATAGTCAACATGGCCATCAAGCTTTGCCCTTAACAAGCTATCACTTGCTCAGTTAGGCGCTGTATTGTATTAAATAAATGTGAATATACACACATAGTGCAGTATAATCAAATATGCTAAGTGGTCAGTGAAAACTGTTGAAAATCAATACACAAAAAATTAATACAACTCAACCTCGAGTTAGCACAATTTGTGTACTTTGGATGTCATTGATACATTATACAAATGAGAATCTCATTGATTATATCAGTAATCAGATGATTGATTTTATTTACACTGTTTAAGCTTTTCGGGACAGCAAAATATGTCATGTTTTGAAATGTAATCTAATTTGTCATTTGTATAGTGCCTTTTCCCATCAATATGGCCTTAAAACGGTGTTGGTGAATGGCCTCAGGGACCGAAGTCCAAGGCATGGATAATTGAGGAGTTGAGAATGCGTGTGGGCACTTCGGCCAATAAAAAGGTAGGTAGGGCTGGCCAAGTCCCTGTTAGCTACCCATGTTGAGAGGGAATGTGAAAGGGTGCTGTGAGGTAGTCAGGAGAGTGTGCAAATGGAGGAGACTCATTATGTGTTCAGCTAGACCAGATTTTTGTTGTGGGACGTAGCTGCATTCTTATGGCAGAGGTTTTGTGGGATGTGACTTAAAATAGTGTATGATAGCATTTGCATGCTCGTGGGTGTGCCTGCCTGTGTCTATCATCCATCAACATGGAGTGCCATATGTGTCCGTGGCATGGACTCTGTCCTGTGGTCTGCTGGAGTTTATTCTCCTGTTGTTCCGTAGCTTTCTTGAGCGGTTCAATGCTGCCTCTGCTATTTGAGAGGTGGTAAAATAACCTGAAGTGTGGCATGGGTTCATCCGGGTTCTGGGTGGGGCACAGGACCTGCAGTCCTTCCAGAAGGCAAGGTGATCCTCTAACCACCAGAAACTAAGGGGACTTGCACTCCAGATTGTGCAAGCTTGGACAGAGAATATTGTTGTCGATTTGAAGGGCGGGATCACAAGGAAGAGTGCAGTGTCTGAACTCAGGTTTCTACTGGGTTTTAATTGGGTACGTTTGACTTGAAGGTATTCTGGCTCTGTCTTGTGGATGGCACGGTGGGTGCACATAGTTTTGAAAGTTTTCTGCTGTGCAACAAAGGAGCCAGTAGAGTACACCAAGGCGGGTGTGGTGTGGTCTCTTGGGCAAGGGGCTAGCAGCAGCCTAGCTGCAGTGTTTTGGACCTGTTGAAGCTTTCTGAGTTGATATGCATGGGCGCCCAGGAAAAGGGAATTAGTATAATCTAGGTGGGAGAGGATGATAGCCATAACTGATGTGACTTTGTGAAGGTAGGAGAGGTAAGGGAAGATGTATTTGAGAATGCAGAGTTGTAGATAGCAATATTTAGACTCAGAGTTGATGTGATGTGAAAGTGTCAGATCAGCGTCCATAGTGCATCCCAGGTTCCTTACTGAGATAAAAACACATAGAACATTTTAAAACCAGGTACAATTAAAACCCAACCACAAACCTAAAATCAATATACATGATTTAATAATTATATTCCTAACAGCCACAAATGAAACATAGATAAAATATATAATACATCAGAGAATAAAAACTCTTAAAACGATATCAAATAATCACAGACTCCTCCTTCTGTGAAAGTAACTAATTAACGTCCGAGGAGAGCAGGGTGGAAACAAGGGAAATCAATAGTTTACCTCTTGCTCATAGATCCAGAAAACATGAAACCCTGGTGCTCTATGCTCAGACTATACTGATCCTGTTCGATCTTTGTCACCAGGTGCTATAAATAAAACCTGCAGATTATTTTCTAATGTCGTTGTCATAATCCCTCAAAAAAAGTGACAGAACGGCATTTCAGTTTTCCATGAGACCTTCTCTCCTTTACAGAGGGGTAATGCAGTACGGCCTTAGGGGCTCATATGCTGGGCATATGAGCATAACATGTTACCTCACACATTTTACATTTTGAACGTCACATATTCAATTTTTTTACAGTATGGTATAGAGGCAGAATGTCTGCTCGAGCAAGGGCAAAGAGGCGTCTGATCTGCAGGTTTGCGGGACATGAAAGATATGGTTGGTGGGCTTCACCTGTCGCAAATACATCTGCCTAACACACATGGGATAAGCATGCCAATTCCAACTGGTCATCCCTCCTTGTTCTTGACTTTTGAGCTGCTTTAAGTTTAGACAACAAAGGACTATAAGAATCAAGGGTTGTTACAGAGAATGCACAATGCAGCCTGAGCCCAGCTCTGTAAGGTCCTCTGTCAGGTGTTTTCTGTAGAAGAAGATGAAATATTTGGAGAAATGTTCTTTCCATGCTGCGTCTACCAATTCTGCATGGAGAACTGCAGATGCAAAGCTTTTTGGTAAGTATAGAAGTTTATTTTATTTGATTGTATGTATTGTTTCCAGAAGTGTAGTTCACATATATCAACTTGGGTGACTGACACTTATCTAGGCCCTACACTTATGCACCATAGGCTACAATGCCTCTCACCTTCCTGAGATAGACCATCTCTATTATAACAGAAAAGATATCCACGTGCATGCACACAAAGCTAGTAATGGCTATGCCTGCTATTGATGCTTCTCTGCTAATGAGTCTATGTGGGCTTTCCAGGAGAGATTTGGTGCAATTACTATACCCAGGTGCGAGAAACTTTCCACTACCTCAATGGATTCAGCATCCAACTTAAACATAGCTTTGTTTTCTCATTATGGGGGTTGTTAAGAATCATAACTTTAGTCTTTGACGGTTTAGGGTATATAAGTTAATACTCCCTGTAATCGGGCTGTCAAAGCATTAGTTGACCTACCAAGAAGAACCAAGTTGCCTGCATATAGCAACATTGACACCCCTGTAACGGTTTGTTGATAATCCACCCTCAACACGGGGAGTTCCTTCCCACCCCACTCACGTGGTTATATGATTCTTTTATTAATCCCTATCTCAGACACATATCATGCCCCTTGGATCCATCTCCTCTGAGCTAGCAATGAGCCAAGAACCAGGCTGGTGTAACAGAAACATATTGGGATTTATTTAAATTAAAAGTAATAGGAATTAGCATGAAAATGCCAAAAACCACTTTATCCGCGGCACAACACAATCGATCACAAATGTGCGATTTTCATTTTTCAGGCCGGCTTAAAAGGGTAAAAGTAGGATTTCAAGAATGGGAAAAATACATATGGCAATTATAATTTCGCCCACACTTTTGGTTTAAAATAAACACAGGATGATGTATTGCTTTGTTTTTCAGACCCCCGACCCCCCTCCCTCTTGCTTTGCTCTATGTTAGGAAGGAGACATTGGAATGCTTTGGGGAATTTTTGGACTGATTTAAGAACAAAGACACCCCTCTTCCTTTAAGAAGTCGGGTCAGCTGGACAACAAGGATTACCCAATTAAATTATAGGCTATAGTTTTCAGCATACACTGAGAAGTGAGCTTTGTTAATTTTGAATTTTAACAAAATTCACCTCATAGTGTTCTGCCAAATGGGGAATTAATTAAATCAAAATTTTCGGTTATATAGGCTAAGGATTCAAGGCAAGCAGACTCCCCGACCTTTTGGTTTCCCAGGGCTCAGTTCTGCTTATATATCAAGCCTCTGTTTAAGGTTTGGGAAAGCCAGCTGCATCTCAGGATACTGTGGAAAGTTAGGGCAGGGGTCTTGTCACTCCACTCTAAATGATGGCCTCCCTCTCTCCACCATAGGACACAGTAAGCTTTGAGGCCTTCCTAGAGATAGACAGCTCCACCCAGATGTACAATCTCCTCTGGTGTTTCCTTATAGCTGTCAGATGGTAAGTTTCAGCAGCCTTCTCGATGGTCTCTCTCTCCTCTGTCTGTCCCTGTGTGTGATGACCCCGCCAATTGTACACTCTTGGGGAGTTAGCCTGCAATATTCCTGCAACTAGGATTGAACAGTTACCATTCATTGGGGAATACGTTTGTAAATGAAATAAGCAAGTTGAAAGGGAACATTTTAAAATGGATTTTTAGAGTACCTACGGCGGTAACATGTGAATATATTTTATTGGAATGTCATTTTAAATATGTTAGAGATATTTTAGAGTATAAATCTGCTATGCTGTATGTGAAGTTGAATACTCTGACAATTAACACTTTTGTGATGGAATTGATGAAAAGTTTTAAGAAAGGCGTGTATGGTAGACATTTTAAAACACTGCATGCACTTTATTTAGCCTATGTGAAATGGGCCAAAGGCAATGCCTCTAGGTGGCTATTATGCTCGTATGCAAAGGTGAAAAAGCTATTACAATGTGAGATTTATGGATTTGCTAAAGAAAGAGATATGATACACCTTTCCACAAAATCAACCAGTGGTCTGTTTTTAGAACACTGGTCGATTGAGACAAAGAAATCGAAATATCAATATGCTTTTCCCCACCAGTCTATAGTTAGATTGTATCTCATGTTTAAATTTAACATATGTGTAACAAATGAGATATTAGGAGTGAAATAGCGCCATGGCTACCGCCTACCGCGTAATGAGGCCCATTGTGTTTGTAGATTGTGTTTTGTATATGTAAAGCCTGTTTTGGCTATGAACATATTACCAATAAATAAATAAATTAATACATAAATAAATAAAATCTAATTTGTTTGACAAATGCCATAGAATGAAGACCTCGTCTACCATTGAGAGCCTTGGTTTAAACCCCTCCCCCCTGTGCCAAGCGTAATATTGAATTTTCACATATCCACCTGTTCAGTTATTGGAGGATTATAGGGGAGAAAATGTTGCAGGCTATATCGATGAGACTGATCACTCTGTATGAAGACACCTGATTCAAAGGACCCTTCTTTTGAAGGAGTATGGTAGTAGAGTTTGACCAAGAAGTTGAGCGTACTCCACTGTTTATGGATTGTAGAAAGACAACTGTAAGGAGCTGGCTAGAATGTCCATGTCACTGGTGGTGGCTGCCAGAATATTCTATATTCTGCATCGTGACATCCACTGCAATACAGAATAACGTGCTGGAACCCCTATACTTGTACACACGGGACCTGCCGTTCCCTCCTTTGAATGGATGCCTTCTCCCTGCAGATGAGGTAATCCAGACTTCTGTGGATGCATATGCCATGTTATGTTAGCACATGCACAGGGAGAAACCATCCCACCTTGGGGGTGCAGATTGAAAACCAATCCCATTGGTGACTTATAATGTGCTCTCTTTGGTGGGGGGAAGAGCTCCTAGATGAGTTTGGATGAAGAGGCGGTTTAGCTGCTACACCGCAACCAAAGGCAATCAAGGCATGGCTGGGTGCAAATGTGAATAGTTACGGCACGAGTCACCCTGTCTAAATCTGGACCAGAACGCCATACTTTGGAACATGCAACCATGCCTGAAAGCCCCTGCAAGATCGAAGGTACCGTCCTTGACTGGAGCGCCTTGTGTTCACAGCACATTCTTACTGGCAGCCGTACTTTAAATAACAATAGACCATGCGTAGGTGGTAGCAGGTGCACACGGAAATTGTTTGGGTCTGCTCTATCCAATAGGGTGCATATTACGCAATTATGTCACAACGGTGGAGCGCACGGCATACAGGACACATTACCTAGGCACAAAGTGCTGCCAGGAACACAATTAATAATACAGACCATAGTGCAAATACCAAGCACTTGGCTGCAAGTAAACTCCGATATTGTCCAGTTACTTCATACATACATTGGGCCTCATTACAAGGGTGGCGCTCCCGTAATGAAGGGTGCCGGTGCGGGACCGTCACCCTTCATTACGGGAGCGCCGATTACAAGGTTCTCTTTGCGGGACCCGGACCAGACGTCTGGTAAAACCAGACGTTTTTTCCGGGTCCCGCGAGGGGGAGATTGAGGTAACAATGGGCCATTCGCAATGTGCCCGTTATTACCTCCCTCCCCATTCCCATTGAGCCCTATGGGGGCTCAAATGGGAATGGGGAATGGGGAATGGTTACTTCAAAGGGGAATTACTGGGTCCTCCAATGTTGGAATGAACCGGTTATTCCTCATTGAAGGAACCCGGTAATGTAGCCCGGTTTGGAGGCAGCCATGGTGCTAATAGCACCATGGCTGCCTCCAAACTCGTAATGAGGTCCATTGTCTTTGTGAAGACCTCCTCATTCTATTTCATATTAAAACGCTATTAAAAACCATTGCATATTTACTGAACCACAAGGGGTTCTGCTTTCCATTGACTCCAATTTGGACCTATATGAGTTGTGACTCAGCAACAAAAACACAAAAAAACGACAGCATAGCCCTATGGTTTTTTTTGTCCCTAATTAATACATGCAGTTTGTATGCCCTTTTTAGAAGAGCCATTCATTACAAAAACTAGCAAGTAGCCTGGAACTAAACATATGTCTACAGGGAGTTTCGTTTGAATTTTATATTACAAACTACCTAAAAAGGCACAGTGAGGACTGCAAAGCTATGATAGAGTTGCCGTGGGAGTTTTACATTTGGAATTTAGTTTTGGGGAGTGTTGTCTCCACTTTTCCGAGGCTTTGCTTGCCATAATTATTGAGTCTGTGTTGTCATTCAACCATATTAGGTATTGAGGATTTTCACACTGGCTATAATGGCACAATGATTACAGGTCTGAAGGAGTACTAGCATGTCTAGTGGCTAAACCGCCTACGCAACCTCACAGTACTACAAACCAACAATGATACTTGTCATAAAGGTGAAACGGCAAAGTCACAAGTTATACCTCCTTTGTCTTGGATGGTAATGTGGGCCGTGGGAAGGCTTTACTCTTAAGAGTGCTGTGAATGTGATGGCAGTAGCGAACCAAACAACAATAGTACCAAACTAATGTTCAATCAAGTTTCTATAGAACATATTTTAATTAATTAAAGAAATATGCAGTTAACTAAATGGAAAAAACACCAAGAAAAACTGTCGAAAGAATGTGGAAAATACAGAGCATATACGAAGAAGCAGTCTGGGTACTGGAGCAAGAGTGACTCGACAAGAAATTGTAGTAATGTCACAATGAAAAGGACATGTCTTCAGAAAGAGGTGCAAGAGGGTGGCTCATTATGCACTATAGTCCCAACAGTGAACCGTGTGGTCTGAGAGTCCAAACCGTACCTTATTCTGTTTGTGGCTGATATGACAACATTGAACCAGGCTTCTAGGCACTGTCCTTCAGGTTGAACCGGACTCAAGTGCAGTGAGCCGCATTGATCCAGCCATCGATTCGGTCTGAAGGAGGAATTCTGTGCAGTTTGATGCAGCGTTTGAGGGTTGAATTTTGATGAGGCCGCCAGGTTAAGTTTGACTGTCGGGCTGTTTAGAGATGATGGTTTCGGCTGGGTTGAGTCAGCAAGTGATGCAATGATATGATATGATATGATGTCATATATAACACACCTGTACACATGTGTTTCTAGGCATGCTTCCAGCGGTTTTAGTTGAGGTCCAGGTCACTGGGATGGGAAGGCCCTGGTAGTTCGATACATTACTCGAAGCTGCAAAGGTTTCGAAGGCTTCCGCAGCAATTAACTGTTGTTTTAGACAAAACAGCGATGAGTGTTGCTGGTGAAAGGTGGTATATAACCGGTTTGGAAAATGCAAGGAGTGGTTCAACTAGGGATCTAAATGCAGTACTGTGGGTCCTGTGTGGTTCGAAGGGTTCAAAAATGTTCACATTATTTCTATGGTATTTTGAAGCATTATAATAGTAGTCTCTGTTCCTCTGGGCTTCTCGGGGGACTGTGAGTCACATTCAAGGTCTCTTTGGCAAGGTGTGCCATCTATAGTCTTAACTCCCAGTCCATGGAGCTTGGAAGGGCCCTGGCCAGGTTCTTTTACCTCCAGTGAGGAGCATGGTTCCAGTGCAGCTGGCAGAGTGGCAGCATTGGTACAGCAGCAGTCACCCCACATGGTCCCTAAGGATGGATAGGGGATAGAGCTCACCTCTCTCTTGGATGCACCTGTCTTCAGCTCTACCAGATTACTTTGGAATGGACTGTACTCCCAAGAGGGTCCAACAATGTTGGCTTGTCTTGCAGGAAGTCCAAAATGAATTATGGCAGGAGTGGGAGACACCTTTCTTGTAAAGTGAAAAGAGCAAAGGGGAACATACAAAAGCAAGCTTGCTGTAAGGGCTTGTATCCCCAAAGCTGTGACAAGTGACCTTTGCTTCTTGCATCATATCCAGAGTGCCTTGTTCCGCAGGAAGTACAGGGGACAGGAAAAGCAAGATCCACAGCTCCCATTTTCCTTTCTAGCTACTCTAAATTACACATCCAACCCCCACCATTCCCAAGCCTGCAGCCTCAAAGGCCCACTGGTATACAACAACCCATTATGAGGCAGGCTTTTGTTATGTGTGTTGAACTTTGAAGTATGGTTCCTTGGATTCCCTCGGGTAGAGTTCCTGAGCTTGAGTGGACTCATCCTCCCAGAGAATCAACGGAGACAGTGGTCTTCCCATTGTCTCGCTGGCTGAAATAGAGGTAGGCAAGTGTTAGGGAGAATTCTCATAAATGTGCTAATTCCCTTGACCTTAGAGACCCCCCGCAACTTTGCTGGATTTTGAGGACTTGATTTTTTACCTGGAAAAACGAGCGTGAGCCTTTTTTCCCACTCTTTCATGTATTTTGATGTGTGTTTTACTCTTTTGTTCTTTGATTATGGAGTTTTAAGATAACTCCATAGGCATCATCTTTTCATGTGTGTTACACAGCACCCTCAGTGCAGTGACACAGGGATGTCTTTTAGATTTCCAAAAGGTTTAAATACCTTCTCTGGGATAAACTACTGTTTCCCAGAGAATGTAAAGTTAAATTGACGTTACTAGTCTTTTTAAATTCCTAGACCCAGCACACACTATCTTACAATAGAGTGCTGGAGGGGTTACCTAGTATTCCCTGTGTCTAGAAATTCTTGTAGCTGTCAACTGCTACCCATTCCTATCGAAATGGCTGGTGGCAGTGGTTTTACAACAAACTACCATGATTTTCCTGACCGCGAACACCGGTAGCTAAAAATCGCGGGCGCCATGATAGCGCCTTTAGCCCCATTGTGTAAACAGGTCCTGGTCTTCTTTTTTTGCCGTTTCATTTTTGGAAAGGTCCTTCTAGTGTTTGACTCTGCGCGCCAAACTAGGTTTGGTCCCTTTGTTTCTATGCCTTTGGCGAGCTCCAGGACTGAAGACCGCCTCTGGCGTCTGAGTGTCTGGGGTGGACAGGAAGTGAGAGAGGTGCCCGAGACTCCACTGCTTAGTCTCCTAGGAGAGCCAAATGCACTCTGGCATGATTTGTTGGCTGACTTTCCGGCAAGGACAGCCACCTTGCTGGGTGAGTGACAGCTAGTCTGGAATGAAAGGGAGAAAACTGTTTAAAAGGTGAGTCTCTCGGACTAGAAAGCAGAGTCAACCACTGAAACAAAAGAACCGAAGTCGAGCTGGAAGAGGACGGCTGCTGCAACTCCTGGACCATAAGTTTGCCTGGTGAAGCCCTGCTGCAGGTCCAAATTGCCAAGTTCATCCCGACAGAAAAGCCCCTTCAAGGATGATTTCTTCCTTTGAGTTGGTGGGACCAATCAACTCGTAAGCCACTTGGACACCTTTCTCGGAGCTGGTTAGGATTAACCAGGGGGAAGGACACCAGCTTGTGTGCTTGACGACAGCTACTGGAACCGAAGAACTTACATTTTGCCAGCTTGTTTGATCAGTCCCCGTGCAGTGCAGGAGTCCTCCGATATCCTCCCTCTTGTCCCCATGACTCAGGCTCAGGAACAGCGAGACCTGCAGGAACTGCCAGGAACCAATATCTTCAGCTGCATCTTTTCTTCATATTAAGGTACTGTGCCAACCCGATTGAGAGAACTTACCTCTATCGGTGAAAGATTGTGAAACTTTCCCAACTTGCATGCCTAATCAGCTTGTGACCCAACATATAATTCTTTTTTGTACAAACTACTTTTGAGAACTTTGGCAAAGACTTTACCGTTTACTACAAGAACTGCTCTTTCCTATCCAAGACACTAGCCCATTGACTTTGGCCTAGGCCTATTGAACTGAATTGAGTCCTCTAGTGAACTGAAACTATTAGCACTGCCTAAGAAAGTATTTGTGATCTATTTTATTAACATGTGCCTTTTTACTCCTATTTAAAGTGACTGAAATGCCATTTTGCTCCTGTTTCAGGGGAGCCTAATTTACTCAGAAACGTATTGGTTTGGTATTGAAGTATATTTGTGTATAATATTAAGTTGCCTCTTTCTAGTGAATGTTTTCTAAATGACTGTGTAATAAATTAATAAGTGTTTTACCAAGAAACCTTGAATGTAAGTGTCTACTTGAACCAGTGTGATTGTAAGACCTCTGTGTAACATCCTTTTACTGCTCACATTCCCTCTTGAGATAAGCCTGGCTGCTCAGCTCGCTACCAAAAACTGTGTAGTAAAGACTTATACCAAAGGTTGGTTTTGCTTACACCTGTAGTCCTTATTGTATGTGGTGGTCCCAGAGGTCCCTAACAGCAAGTTAGTCTTAATCCTTATTGCCTTTACATAGCTGGCCTGGCTCACAGGGTAAATTTATATTTGGTACTAATTTGATGGGGCTGTAATAATTGTGTGGGCTGTTAACAGGCATGGCTTACTCTCAGAATGTATCCTGCCACCAAATAAATAGGGTCACGCTTATGATGTTTTGGATCAGAAGTGAAGAAGTTATATGCAGCCCCTGTGTGCAGTAACTTTGGATCACAGAAGCTGTCCAAAAGGCACATGTCACCTTTGAACCTGCCCTGTCTCTCTAGAGACAGGTTCTGCAGCTGTCAGGAGGCTGATGCAGCAGGGCACATGCCTGTACCATGCTTTTGGCATCAAGCGTTTTTGAAAACGTGGTCTGATTAGCAGACCACCCTTTGTGAGACAGAAATACATTCATAGTTTTATTTTTTAACAAAAATACTAAATCTAGAGCTTTCCAGGATTTCTATCCTTCATAATGTGATACAACCAACAGCACAGATGGGCAGAGAAAAGACAGAAATATAGCCGATAGAGGTAGTCTTGAACATTCCAGAGAACCAAAAAAGTAGAGGGCCACAGAAGCTAGAGAGAAGAGCGCATTGAGGAAAGGTGGTGAATCCTGGCAGGTGATAGATACTGATGCGATATATAGTGACAACGGTATGAAGACTTGGACTTAAACTGAATGTTTCTGAGAACCAAAGACAGATGAATTCTCAAAAGTGGAGAGGTGTGGGCATCGGAACAACTTTGATAAATATGCAGAGAAAATCCAGGGGTGTCATGTGTTGAGAATGAGCCCATGGGTGCACACATGGGGCGGGAAGACAGAGCAATTACTCTGGGGGTTTTGAGGACTGTAAATACACCCCAAAGGGAAATAAAGAGACCAGGGGAGCTGTTGGATGACTGGAGAGTGTAGACGATGAGACAGAGGTAGAACGCCAGGGAATGACTACACAAGCACGATTTACAGGTGTGGTACTTTGGTGGCTTTGTAGTTTGAATGTTGAAAAACATGCTCCTGAGATTCGGAGGTAATGTTACCACAAAACTGAAGGGAGACAATGAATTGGAAAGAGAAACATTGACTTCTCAGACTTGCAGGCAAAGTCCATAGAGCAATGCACATTAAATAATGCTGATTTCTGGAATTTGGCAGCAAATTCCTAAGTGCATTTCAAGAACTATGATAACCATGGACTGGCAGGAACTGACCATGTTACACAGGCCCAGAGATCTTTGCACTGGTCGGAGGTCCACCACTGCATCTCGTACAAAATGTTAACCTTAGCACACAATTGTTTGACAGGGAAAGCACCTGCATATATGATGAAGAGACTACGGAAGGCACCGGTTCAACGTTCCCTCTGTTCAAATGGCCTTGACCAATTACATCAGCCAAAACACAATTCAAAGAACTTTGGAGGCATTAGCTTCGAGATGTTCTCCCCACGCCTTTGGAATTCCATTCTGATTGAATTAAGGAACATTCCAGACCTCCTTTATTTAAAAAGAACAGCTATTAAGACCTTTGTTTTTAACACCGAACACTGAACGTCCTTCTTGGATCTCTTGAATAACCCAGATTACTTGATGCCCATATTTTTCTGATTCTGACTATCCACCTTTATGTTGTGTGCATACTGTGTCTTGTTGTATGTGTACACTGAGGCCTCTGGGCCTGTTGCACATTATAATAACTTCTTATTAATAATAATAATAATAATAATACTAATAATAATAATACTAATAATAATAATACCGAACGGATGATTATTGAATGCTGGGATTTTAAGTCCATATCCCCAGATACATCTCCCAAAAATAGTCTAAAAAAATGAATAGCAATTCAGTGCTGACTATTGAAGACCATCTCCCAAAAAGACTCCTTGTTGGAAATGGAAGTCAAGCTGCTAAATATATCCTTTGAACTCTTTGGGCCTCATTACGAGGCTGGCGGTAGCTGTGCCTATAGTACAGGCACGGCTGCCGCCGGTATCTATTTTTTTCCGGCAACCGCAAATGGGCAATTACGGGTCATGCCGAGTTTGGCGGACCCGGTAATTGCCCATTTGCGGGCGCCGGTAATAAGGGAGTCCCCATTCCCATTCAGCCCCATAGGGTTAATAATGGTACCGGTACTACAGTCCTGTTCTGCTTGCCGGTGCCTGTGTGGCCACCAGGTCAGACCTGGTGGCTGCAAAGGGACCCGCGAGCAGAACTTGTAGTATGGCGGTATGGTAGCAACGGTGCCGGTGGCGCTACGGGCACCGTTGTTATCTTACCGCCATACTTGTAATGAGGCCCTTTGTCTTTGGTCTAGCATCATTCTTTTACGAAGATTACCACACCTGTTAACATTTTGTTTTGCACATGATGTGTTGCCTCTATGTTGCCGTTTTATTCTTGATTGGCTCTAAAGGCAAAACATGTTGATTCACAACAAAATGGTATGTGGCTAAGGTTCCTGTTTAATTGCGTGCAGCAGGTCAGCCATTTAAGGCATCAAGCATTCCAGAAAATAAAAGTGTAGGCGACGAAAGGATCTGAGGCAGGGATGTATTTTTCAACAGAGAAGACAGATCGATTTATTTCAGGGTTTCATGAGGTCTGACCATAGGACAATGATATTTGTGCTTGCCATTGAAGTTTCAAAAGGACATTGAAAGAGTTAATGTGAAGCATATTTGAATATGAAATTGCACTGCTGTTCTGCAGGGCTAATGTCTTTCCTTAGCTAACACTCAAAGCATGTTGACATGTGTTTTGCAATTAGAGAAATGAAAAGCTGCACACCTTCTTCGGAACACATTGTTTTAAACCCAATTATCAGATTACATCCGGGCTGCAGTAGAGAGACACTGCAGTGATTTATAACATAGGTGAGTGAGTGAACTGTACGCACTGTATCAGCATTGCTGGCAGGTGTGCTGTCTATCAGAGATGTCTATGTTCAGCGAAAATTCAAAAACGTTTCTGCTTCAGGGTTCTTTACATTAAGCAAGTAGTGATACAAGCGTGCAATGAAGAAGGAGGCTGATTTTCCAGAGCAGTTTGTGTCTTGGAGGATGCACAGTTTCTCAAGATGTGCAAATCCATGTATCAGTGCGTAGTAGTCAATCGCCTGCATTGGTGTCAATTAGCAATTCAGTCATAATAGGGCCTCATTACAAGTGAGGCGGAAAGGGTTAACGGGACCCGCTAAAGGAGGCGGACCCGTTAAACCCGTTCCGCCTCATTGCAATCTCCCCTCGCGGGACCCGGTATGTAACGCCTGGTTAAACCAGGCGTGCTTACTAGATCCCGCAAGGGGAAGAGGGAGCAAACAACGGGCCGCTCGTAATCGGCCCGTTGTTTGCTCCCTCCCCCATTCCCATTCAGCCCTATGGGGGCTGAAATGGGAATGGGGAAGGTCCGGGCCCGGGTTCCTGGAGGGAGGAATTACCGGGCACTCTGAACTTGGAATGGCCCTGTAATTCCCCATTCTGGGAACCCAGACCAGGACCTGATTTTGGCGGCAGCCATGCCGCTATTGGCGGCATGGCTGGCGCCAAAATCGTAATGAGGCCCATAATGTTGTTTAATATATCATTTGGAATGACTGCAGACTTGAGGTTTTAAGGGCAGCACAGTTTCCCAAGAGTTTGCCACAGGCGGTCGAAAGGCGTTTGTGATTGCTTGCAGCAGGCGCAATGAATAGCCACAGTTGTGGTATTGCTGTGGGTATGCCTACCACTTAACCTAAACATTCTGTCAATATTGCAATGCTTCATAACACTCCGCCTATGTCATTTCCTTCTTCAATGATATTAGCACACACGTGTATCCTCTTAGTGCTAGTTACATTTCCTAAGCTGCCTAATTCCCTACGTATCCAATGTCATTAGGATTTTTAGAACCATTTGTCTGCACCATACCCTATTTTTATTCCGATGTGTCTTACCATATTGATTCTGAATGCCAGTGAATAGTGTTTTTTATTTCTGACCAATAGTCACTAACAATATTTTTCCTGCACATTGTTTATCACTTTTCCTTCCTGCAAGAAGTATATAATAGATTTGGGTGAGGCAATATTGGTTTGGGGGGGTTGCAGCAGTGGTTGGGCAAGTGTGTGGGGTCCGCACTACGGTTTCAAGAAAACTGGCAGTAGCACATCTGTGGTATAACATGTGTCGGTATAAACACATGGAAGCATGTGAGACATCATCTACTGAGCTCAAGATTCAGGCTGTCTTCCAGATTCACCACGTAAACAGAATTTTTCAAAAATAGTACACCTTTCTGATTGCAATTATAAATACTATCTGAAGTACACATTCATGTAGGTGCATGTTTTATTCTTGCAGTATTCTTTGTACATGAGCATCTGCAATCAAGCTCACTTGAATAAAGACATCATGGGATGTATGCCATTGTCCACAGTGATGGACAGGAAGGAGAACGTGTGGCATCACCAATTGTTGATCAATCATTGTACCACATACAGTTTTATGGTATTACCCGAATTGTTTGTTTACAATTGTTCAAATGACACAATTGTTTGATTAATAGGGGTCCTAATTGACCTTCTGCACAATTGACTGTATGGTCATTTTAACATATATTATGGGTTGGGTTGGTGTAATAATAATATAAGGGGATTGGGAGGGGGGTTGGGGTGGGGGTTGGATTGGGTGGGGAGGTGTGGGGGGTTTCCCCCGCATATATATCCTAATTGACCGTTTAAATTTGGTCAATTGTGCAGAAGGTCAAATGTTATTCGAAACAATTGACATTCGAACAATTCGTATACAAGCAGTTTTATACTCCTGTGCAGACTGCCTCATAATATGCATCACTTTGAAGAACAACTATCTTCTATTTTCCACTCTGCCCTGAAACCCCTTTCTAGTTGCATTATCCTTGGGAATTTTAACCTCTGCTTTATGTTATGTTATGGATATTTGTACAGTGCAAGGTACGCCCAAAGGCATCTTCGTGCTACAGACCAGCAAACAGTTCAGCAACGAGCAAAAAAAACTTGGGCCTCATTACACGGACGGCGGTAAGGGTTTACCGGTACCGGTAAAACCTTACCACCTTACTACGAGGTCCCTTTGCGGGTTGGAGAATTTAACGCCTGCTTTTTGCAGGCGTTAAAAACCAACCCGCAAAGGGACCAGGGAGCTAATTATGGTACCGCAATTTGCGGTGCCGTAATTAGCACCTTCCCCATTTCCATTATGCCCTATGGGGCAAAAATGGGAATGGGGAAGGGCAATGGGGGAAGGGGGAATTACCGCCCCACCAATCTTGGAATAGGGCGGTAATTCCCCTCTCCACCAAGGCAGTGTCGGTATTTTACCGGCATGGACCAAAGTGCTAATAGCACCTTGGTCCACCGCCGTCCGTGTAATGAGGCCCTAAGAACTAAAGAGAAGGATTTTTAAAGATTTCCGAAACAAGAGATATTCTCTAATTGCATGAAGAGGAAAAGGAAGAGAGTTCCAAAGTTTGGTAGCTGCTACTAAAAAGGCACACCCGCCAACCCAGGATAGTCTCACTCGAGGCACTTGTATCAAGACTGCGTCTTGAGAGCGAAGTGGCCTCCAGGGAACATAGGGACTGAATTTAGATTGCAGATATTCCCCCAACCTATAAAGGGCATGATGCACTAGGCACAAAGATTTAAATTGAATTCTCTGCAGCTGGTGAAGAATAGGAGATGCATGAACTCTTAGATGGGTTTTTGTCGCAAGCAGGCAAGAACCTGGCCACATAACCCAGTACAAGTGAGGCGATCAACCAGGATGGCGTGGTCAAGGGTGTCAAATGTCACTGATAGGTCTAATAATATCAGCATGACAAACCCCACCCTGTTCAGAGAGTCGGGCAAGGTCATCCACACAGACACAAGCACAATCTCTGTGCCTTGTCCCGGATGAAAGACAGATTAAAAAGAGTCAAAGAAATCTGACTCTTCAAGAAAAACCGTGATCAAAGGGGAAATCAGTGATTCGAGAAGCGTCATCAAAAAAGGAAGAAGAGGAAATAGGGTGAATATTGGCTGGGACAGTAGGATCTAAAGTACTTTTTTTAAGAAAGGGGGTCTCTAAAGCATGTTTAAGTTCAGCCGGAATAGTTCCAGAGGAACAAGACAGATTGATTGCTGGGACTACACAAGGGGCAATGTCCAATATGGCATCTTTCAGGATAGCCATGGGGTATAGGATCTAGAGGCGAAGCATATTTCAGATTTCTAGTAGCCAGTGTGATGTCATCAGATGAAAACATAGGAAAGTGACACCATAGACAGGCATACTCAGCCCTCAAAGGGGCAGAGATCATTCTTCCAGTTTGCAAACCAGATTCTGCAATTTGATGATGAATAACACACATTTTCTGAGTGAAGAATTTGCACAAAGGGTCTCATAAACCTTGGGAGGAGGCAACTGCAGTATGAAAAAGAGATGCGGATGATAATGAACGAATAAGGCTGATCAACTCTTTGGACTGGTTTAAAGCATTTTCTACTTTGCTGGTATAGTAGGCGCGTTTGGCCCTATGGATCGCATGATAGACAGTAGTTGCTAAACTCAACTGAGCTCTGCCTAGCTGACACTACGTTTTCCTCCTTTGGCACTCAGCCCAACGGCGTGTTAGTTGAAGTACTCGGAGGTCCTCATTAAACCAAGGCTCAAAGTGTCTACCATGCTGTTGACAGCCTTTCAAGGGAGAGAGACTGTCAGCAGGCCGCTTTAAGATATGTGCCAAAGTTGGCAGATCTGTATGGTGAGAAGACGAACAGAGGTTGTCAATTGAAGGCGAGATTCCACCAGCTGAAATTTGGTGCCATCTGCGTCTCATCACATTTGACATTGGAGTGTTCGAGCAAGATGATGTATTCCACAAAAAAGGGATGATAACATGGCCTGTCCAGTCAACCTGAAAAACTGGACAGGTTGTGGTGGCATAGTTTGAGGCAAAAATAATGTCAAGAATATTCCCCAATGAATGGGTAGGCTTGTGAACAAGATGGTGAAGCCCCAGATCAGTCATAGCAGCCAGAAGATGACTACCGATGAATCCTTTATGCCATTGAGTCTCATGTTAAAATCACCAACTATCAGTAAGTGAGAGAACTTGGCATGCAGATCAGCAACTAATCCAGTAAGCAGTCCACAAATAATGCATCATAGTGTGGAGGACAATAAATAACAAAAACATGAAGAGTCACAGAAGCAGAGCTTGCTAGCCAAAACAATACGGCTTCCAAAAGTATATTATGGATAAGTGGCAAGGTTGTGGCCAACAATGAGGTCTTATGGATCAAAGCAACCCCACCTACAGGGTGTTTTCATCCCAATTCATTATGGATAATATTATATTTAGGAGAGAGATATTGTACCACGACTGGGTCAGAGGATTCACTAAGCCGTGCTTCAGTCATACAAACAATGCCAGGAGAATGATCTTGGAGCAGATAATAGCATGAAGTGGCATGTGCAACAAGGGAGCGCGTATTTATGAATAAACAGTGCTAATTAAAAAACAGTGATGGCAGATTAGCCTTTCATACCTTGGACACTGGTAAGGACCCTGTAGGCCATAATGTTTCGGCAGGAGCCAAACAAGTCAATTTTTCATTAGAAAGTGCAGCAGGTGAAACTGCAGCATTGCCAGCGGTAGTCCACACACCGTCCATGCCCCGGGAGAACATAGATAGGCATGACTTTGGCACGACTTTGGCGTGCAGAATACATGCCAGCTGCGCTTCATGAAGGTGTATGATGTATGAGGACACATCATATCAACATGTCGGCCTGCTAATAGGCAGCAAGGAAAGACCTGAGCGCAGAATGAACCGAAAGGACCACGTACGGCTTTCGGAAATGAGACCCCCGAATGCCGTGGAAGTCCAGGCACCCTCCACCCGGGAAAATCGGGATACAAGGAGCTAAAAAAGTATATTTAAAGTAAAGAAAGCAGCATAACAAATTAGAAATGTGTGCCGGTAAGAAAATGGTGTCCAGTCACTCGAGAAGGCTCGGAAAAGGAAATGAAATCAAAATGAACCAATCAGAACAAACGAAATGAAAATACCAGTGAGTACAAAATCACATAAAAAAGCAATCAGTTGCACGTAGCAACCAGAAATGCTTTGCCTTAACCATTGACTGGCTGCTGGAGAATCTGAGTGTTTGGCAACAAGTTGCTGATACCACTCACAAAGATAGCAACATCTTGCACTGGCTCTGCACCACTCATATTTTGGTGACCATTTTTTATATTCTTTCAGCTTCTGGTCCTTGATCTCATACCGCAAGTATATCCTAGTAGAGTCTCAGCGGTTAAGTGCAGCCTACACAAAGTGATATAACAATTTCACCGTTTAGTGAGCCCTTGATTAACTTACCCCCCACTTCTGCAGGTGGTGTATTTGCATATCACTACTTTTATTTCTTAGCATCAGCATTAGATGGCATTGCTCCTCCGAGGTTGTGCAAAGTTACTGGTGGAATGGAGGGACAGAAGTTGTAGTATACACAAGATCTAAGAGTCCTCAGAGTCAAAATATTTAATTGAATCTTACAGACGCTGGCAGCCATTTCTCATTAATAAGGATGAAGATACGTAAAGTCTGATATACACTCAATATTAGAAAGCCATTGTGCAAGGTAAAAATGGCTTTTTTTGACAGTCATATTTGTTGACAAAAGATTGTGGTGTCAGAATACAACAGGCCATGTTCAACAAAGTAGCCAGTTTGAAGCCTGCAGCTCTTCATAAGCCAAACATGATGTCACCCTTTAACATTTGTTCTCCCACCGCCACCCCCATACCTCCATTTGATTTCATAAAATAGTGACACATAGTGAAATAATGGAAATACTGCAGAATCTTAAGCCATCTAGCTGCCCAGGGGATCCTTACCCCTCGAAAGGGATACAAAAGTGCACTTCAAGTCTTGTTCCAGAAATGTCAGGGTTTGTTAATTCATCTCTCAAGACTACACTGGCTCCTATAGCTGTACAACAGGCATTGATTACTCCCTTGTTAAAGAAACCACCTTGTGATAAACTATAGACCGATTAATAATGTGTTGTTTCTTTTAAAGATCTTAGACCGTGTAGCTTATTTGCAAATGCAAGCACATTTGGAATTGCACAATCTTCTAGGCTCAAGACGTTCCGGCTTCTGGCCATATCACAGCACTGATTCGGCGCTCCTTGATTTAAAAGCTAATCTGTCCATGAATATGGATCTGGGCCATGTCTCATTGCTGTTACTGTTAGATCTCGCAGCAGCATTTGACCTGGTGGATTGTAATATTCTTTTTTACAGAGTTTTATCTGAAGTCTTTTTATCTAGATCAGTAGCCTCTTGGATTTTATCTTTTTTAACTGACAGAAAGTATGGAGTGTTTAATGGTCAATTGTCGGATGATCTGTTTTAATCTTCAGTGTGGTGTTCCTCGTGGTTGTGTCTTTCGCCCACACTTTTTAAAAATGTTATGAAACCACTTTTTGATGTTCTCAACAAGGAAGATGTCCACTATACAAACTATGCTGATGAAATGCAAATTCTGTTTAAAATGTCGGTTAATCATGTTAATGACACTGCCAGGATTAACTCTGCTTTTGTTATCAGCCAGGGATCAGCCAGGGAGGGATGGCGCACATTTGATTGGCCCTTAATAATTGAAGACAGAGATGCTTCTGGTTTGTACTCAACAATGACGGAATAAACTCTCTGGCTTCTACAAGAGGTTTGCTGTACTTTTGAAGTTTAACACTCTGGGGGTTACCTCGATGCCACCTTATCAATGAGGGATCATGTAAATTATATCACTTCCTCATTGGCTTCCACTTTATGATTGCTTGGTAAGATCCGGCCTTTCATCTCAGAAGAAAACCGGGCTGTGCATGCACAGGCAATTATACGAGCCTGGAGTGACTACTGTGTACGAGTCTCCTGGTTGGGACATCTGAACATAATTTCTTTAGGTTACAAGTGGTTCAGAATCAAGCAGTGAGGACAGTCACGTGCATTGGCTTCCTGTTAGGGAACACTTGAAATTCAGGCTTTTGACAATTAGGAACAAATGCCTCTTTGTAAACAATCCCAGCTACTTGAAGCAAAGAATGAGCTTCAAACAATGTAATCGTGTGTTAGGACTGAGCAAGAGTAGCTTGCTCTCTGTGCCTGATTCTAACTTGAAAGAGCGGGCAAACTTTAATTTGACTATCTTGCCCCTCATCTCTGGAACGGATTGCCTGTTCATTTACGGTCAGAGGTCTCCATTGAGCGATTTAAGAAAACGCTCAAAACATTTTATTTTACCTAAAGCTTCGGTCTCTTCCTTTTTTTATCTTGTGTACATGTATATTTTCACATTTTAATCAGCAAATGTTTTTTGTATTTTTACTTGTCTCATTTATTTGTGTTTTAGTGTTTTTATTCTGGATAATATGCTTTATGTTTGCTTCTCTTTCATTTTATAGTTGTTTTATCTCTGTTTTCTTTTGAATTGTCTTCAGCGCCATGTGCCTTTGGGCCTAAGGCACTTCACAAATGCATAAATAAATACATTAAATACATGGGTATCCCTTGCATTTCCCTAATGATGTGGAAGAACGCCCAGAAACAATATCCATTGTGTTTTGCAGTAGACTGCTCTTCTGCTAGAAAACACTAAGTATACAGTTTTTATTGGTATGACACACAATTATGAATTAATTTGACATATACCCAGTTATCTTACATTTAGTTGTTATGAATTAGACTGCCTCAGGATTCCTTCTCTCAGAGGGTCCAGTTACATTCCATGTGCATAAACACATGTCTCTTTATAGGTGTCACTTTGCAACACAGCTTCATCTTTTTGAGGAACCAACATTATTTTGCAGTGCCTTGAAATATAGTGCTGTTCAGGACTCTAAAGATCATGTGTAAAGGTTCTATACACCTACTGACTTGACAATAGGCAAATCATGACACTTCTGCCTCATCATCGGAGCTGTGGTCTGATTAGTCTCCTGAAAGCCAACTGCCTCAATGCCCAAGGAAGAAGAACTGTTGTTACCCTAGTCAGAGGGTATGGGAGATTCACTTCTCAAGTTGCGAGGTATCCTACAATAACTTTCAGCCATGGTCCAAGAAACCGTCAGTCATTGCCACAAGGCACTTACCCAGAACTACAAAGGGCACACCAATTTTCCATCAACAGTGTGGGCGTTAGGAAATTATTATTGGATATAAATGTGCATAAACTAAGTCTGAAAATCTATCTTATTTCAGAATACTGTTTTAGAGATCTTTGTTGATCCCAAAACGGGAGCCAATTACCTGTTTTACAGCTGGTTCAACACCATTACATTCGCTGAGGTAGGATGGTCTTTCATCCTTGGTCGGTCTCCTCCAGCCACATGCTTTTGATTAAACTTTCTTAACCACACATGGCAGGGGGGCAGAGCCTTTCTGATCAAGCCATAGACCATGCTGTGATGTTTCCTGACGGCAGGGATCGGGGTGAATGTAGGCCAGGCATTGTAGGCCGCAGCTCAAATAAAGCATGTCACGCACGTTGGCTGTTAACTCCCAAACTGGCAGGCTTCTGGCAATCGGGTACTTTATTACGCCTCATGTCACCGCGCATGCGGGACGTGAGGTGGATGTAACACATGCAACAATGTTGGCCTCACAATAAACATCCATCTCAAGAAGAGAAATCAGCACATCCAAGTGAAACTATTTCTTCCTAAGCCCAAGCCTCTCCTCTAGAACATGTAAATCACCCCAGGAGATCATCACAGCCTATGCTAGATGACCTGGACAGAGATGGAACAATTTACTTGCCTGTAACTATTGTTCTCCAGCATGTGTCTGGCATTGATTCACATGCTCATGAAGTATTCCCCGTTGTCATGCCGGAAATTGGAATCTTCAGTAAAAGAAAAACAGTTTCACTTTCAATTTCAAACTATATTTCTCCTCTAAAACCAATCACTGTACCCTGAGTCATACTTCCCCCAGCCAAAGACAGTCCTCTACCTAGGCCCCTCCTCTGGAAGCCATCTTCAGATTTGGTAAGCACATAAAGTGGCAGTATGACCAAGAAGATCCACAGAGGAGTAGGAGGGAGTGTTTGCATGTGAATCCATGCCAGAACCATGCTGGAGAACAATAGTTACAGTAAGTAACTTGTTACTTCTCCAGCATGTGTTCTGGCATGGATTCACATGCTCATTAATAAAGAATACATAGCAGTACAAGATTACACAACCACGGGAGGTGGCAAGACTCAACAGAAGCAATAAAGCAATACTCTTACCACTGGAACAGACTCACCTTAAGCGAACGGGTTGTGCAGTGTATTTTTTTATTTATTTATTTTAATTCTTGATAGAGCGTCAGATCGCCGGCAGGCCTCAAGGCGCACACAAAACAAGACACGACAAACAGTCGAAGACAAGCAGAGCAGTCAGAAACAGAGGGCGCTAAACAAGACCTAGTGCGCAGTGAAGAAGTGGGTCTTCAGGTTCTTTTTAAAGTCAGCCAAAGAGGTGGACTGCCTGGCTGACTCTAGCCTCCTCTCTGGACTGCCTGGCAGACTCTGGAATCCTCTGTGGAATCCCTGTCGACACAGTAGAATTTTGTGAAGGTGTGCGTGGACCTCCACATAGCAGCCCTGTAGATGTCCTGCAGAGGCACACCAGACAGGAACGCTGTCATCGTAGTGATCAATCGGGTGGAGTGGGCTCTCAGATGGCCAGGCAGCAGTCGGTTCGCCAACCAATGAAAGTGCGTGATGGAGCCGGAGAGCCACCTTGAGATGAAAGTCTTAGACAAGACCTTCCCATGGTTCACAGGAGCAAAGTTCATGAACAGAAAACTATTTGTGCGTGCCACGTAGAAATTCAGGGCACAAGCAACATCCAGCTTTCAGCCAGTGATAAAGGCTTCGGGAAAAACACAGGTAACACCAAAGGTTTGTTGAGGTGAAAATCTGACAGAACCTTCAGCATGGCAGAGGGGTGCATCCGCAGCACCATCCTCGACTCGTGTTTGCAGGATAGGGCCTGAATCTCACCCACATTCCTGGCAGAGGTGATGGCCACAATGAAAGTCATTTTCCAGGAGAATAACTTAAGAGGGGCTTGATGCATAGGCTTGAAGGGGGTCCCCATGAGCCTCATTAGTACCACGTTGCGTTCCCATGCTGGGGCAGTAGCTTTCACCTGTGGGAAAGATCAAAATAGTCCTTCGAGGAACTCCCTGATGAGATGGTGAGACCAAAGAGAATATCTTCCAGGGGACCTGGTGTAGCGGGAGATATCCACCAGATGCCCCTTGATAGAGGTGTGCACCAGTCTGGCCTTGCGCACGGATAACAAGTATGGAAGAATCTAGGGGGCTGTGACCCTCTGAGGGGTGATATTCTGCGACCGGCACCACGTATCAAAGTGCTTCCACTTGTTACCATAGCACTTCAAAGACGACGATGTCCTGTCCTTGGCAAGGACCTCCCTGCAGTCTGCTGGCAACTCGTATCCTCCAAAATCAAGGGCTGCAGGAGCCAAGCCCTCAGGTTCAGCGAATCTGGGTCATGATGCAGGATTGCGCCTCCCTCCCTGGTGAGAAGATCCGGGACCACTAGCAGTTTGACCGCAGGCAACGCTGACAGGGTGAGAAGGTTGGGGTAGCAAATCTGCCTTGGCCACACCAAGCCAGTGAGTATCATCCTGCATCGGCACTGTTTGAGTTGATTGATGACTCTCCACAGCAGAGGCAATGGCGGGAACACATACAGAAACAGTCCTTCTCATGGGAAGGAGAACATGTTCACCAAGGTTCCATGGTTGGTGGAATAGGCTGGCACATTTCTGGCATTTGTGGTTTGCTGCCATCGCTAACAATCAACCTGGGGCCTGCCCCACCTGATGAAGATGCGGTCCACCTGGTCCTGCCAAAGTTCCCACTAATGGCAGGAATGCAACTCCCTGCTGAGGGCGTCGGTGATGGTGTTCTTGACTCCCGTCAGCTGAAAGCAGACGTGAAACATCTCTTGTCCAATGGCCCAGTGCCACGAGTCCTGCGTATCTTTGGAGAGTGCTGGGGATGAAGTGCCCCCCTGCTTCCTGATGTAGAACATTGTGATGGCGTTGTCTGTGAAGAACCTCACCTCCTTGCCCTTCAGAGATGGAAGGAATGACTTGAGGGCCCATAACACTGCCCGAAGCTCCAGGATATTGATGTGAAGATTCTTCTCCTCCGCTTGCCAGAGGCCCCTGGCATGCAGACGTCGGTGTGGGCTCCCCAGCCTTCCAGGGAAGCATCCGTTGTTACCATCTCCTGGTATGGGTGGCTTTAGAACCCTGTGCCCTGGGTGACATTGGAGTACACACCCCACCACCGTATCGCCCGGTGGATCTCCTCATCGAGCGTGATCTTGTCCGTGAAGCTGCCGAACACCTGAATCCAGCAATCATCCAGGCAATCCTGAAGAGGTTGCACCCATAATCTTCAGAGCTGGATAAGGTAGATGGAAGACCACATCATGCCGAGTAGCAACTTGATGGTCTGTACTGTGGCGGTCTTCAGTGACAACAGTCATTGCACTTTCCCCAGAATGGCCGCTACCCTCTCCTCCAAGGGCGATGCTAGGCAGGAGACTGTATTGCGAATGGGTCCTAGGAACAGCGCGCTCTGCGATGGCATCAAGCAGGACTTCGTATACACGATTAAGAATCCTAGATCCGTCAGCAGCTGGACGGTCATCTCTGTGTGTCCTACAGCCAACTCTTGTTAATTGGCCTGAATGAGCCAGTTGACCAGGTACAGGTACACATGTATCCCGCATAGAGCAGATGGGCAGTGACTGGTGCCAGGAACTTTGTTAACACCCTGGGGGCTGAATACAGGCTGAAGGGGAGGCCCTTGAACTGGTAGTGCCATCCATGCACTACAAAGCGTAGGAATTTTCAGTCCATCTTGTGAATGGGGACGTGGAAGTAGGCGTCCTCCTGGTCCAGCAACGTCAAGAAGTCTCCATCTTCCAGTTGGCCGAGCACATGCTGCAACGTAACCATCCTGAATCTTTGGGACGTGAGGTACTTGTTGAGACGCTGCAGGTCTAGAATGGGCCATCAGCCCCCGGTTTTCTTTTTGACTAAAAAGTATCTGGAGTAGACTCTGGAGCCCTTGAGTCATCGTGGAACTAGCTCTATTGCCCCCTTTCGCAGCATGGTTTGCACCTCCTATAAGAGTTGCGGGATGTGCTGCTCCTGCCTTCGCCACCGAAGGGATCCGCTAACACCTGTGCTGAAACTCCAGGGTATGTCAGTGGGAGAGAGCATCCAGCACCCATCTGTCGGGGGAGATCTTCTTCCACTCGCTGATGAATCATGTCATCTGGCCTCCCACCGGGGTGCATGGGTGGGGTCCCATCATCCTGGCTGGTTCAGTCCTGCCTCAGCACCAGCGTCCTGCCTTGAGGGCGATGGCGGCGCTGACCACTTCCACTGTAGGCCTTGGAACTGGCCTCTGTAGGCTTCCTGAGTCATTGATCTGGAGGGCTGGCAGTACAAGGAGAAACCTTTTGTCAATCTGCCCGACAGACCAGTGTTGCTGGAGCATGCCTAGGGCACCGGCCGTCTCTGTATCTCCTTGATGGCCTGCAGGGATTCATAGACAACCTTCCCAAAAAGGTTATGTCTGTCAAACGGCATGTCCAGTGGTGGTTGGTCAAAAGGCCGAAAAAAAAATCCCGAATAACAAAAATCTTGAAAAAAAAGGCAGAAAAAAAAAATATCGAATTTATTATTTTTTTATATATATGTATTTTTTGGGTCAGGTAAGTAAAAAAAAGGGTTAAAATAAAAAAAATAGAAAAAAGGGGGGTTGGGGGGGAACCCCCCCCATTTCGAAAAAAAAGTCATAAAAAAAATTCGATATTTTTTTTTTTGGCCTTTTTTATCGTGATTTTTTTTTCGAGATTTCTAATTTCGGTTTTATGACCATAAACCATGTCCAGTACCCTGGCCTGGACCTCGTGGCGGAAATTTGAGGCTTTTAGCCATCCTTGACAATGGAGGCAGACATCGTTCCCCTTCTGTCAGAACCCGGTTCCGGCGATGTTCAGTGCCACTGTGATGTCATGGTCCGAGGCCACCTCTCTTTCCTGGAAGAGGGCGATCGCCTCCATCCTCTTGTCATTGCAGAGGAAATTCAGAATCAGGCTCAGCTTGTACCACAGACCGCTGTCATACTTGGCCAGGATCATCAGTGTGTTGGCTGCCTTGATGGTTGACGCCGCTGTGTAAATAACTTGCCTTCCCATGGCATCCAACTTCTTCCCCTCGCTGTCCAGAAGGACTGAGGACAATGAAGAAGGGTTCGACAACCTTTTCGTTGTGGTTGCCGAAACCACTGAGTCCGGTGTCACTTGGGTGTGTCCTCCGGCAACTGGTACTTTTTCTCCAGCCTTTAATGTTTGGCTGGGGCCGTGCAGGGGTTCTTCAAGAGGGCCAGGCCCTCCTCCCATGCGCCATCCAGAAAAAGTACAACCATGATGGCCTTCCTTTTGGCCACGCACCTCTGGTACAGGAAACCCTCCTTCTTGGTCTCCTCGGGCGGACCTGGAAAAGCTTGTCCAGTGGGGATACCCTCAGCTGCAGAGATCCGCCCGCTGTGACAATATCATTGTCATTCATCATCGCTATGAACGTGTCCGTCCCTGTGTCCCATGGGGGGGGCACCCGACGCAGATCTGGAGGCTGATACGGGGTGTCAGATGATGTTTCCCCTTCTTAGCCAGAGGCTGATAAGGGGCCGCAGGAACCTAATCCTGCGGCATCCTTTTCAGGATTTCAGACACCAACATGTGCATTGGGTGGTAGGATGTCTAGGGATACATCCCCCAGTGGAGCCGGTGTAACCAGAACACTAGGCCCTGCACCGACATCCTCCTCCTCCTCCGCATCCTTGTGGACTGTGTAGGGACTCCAGGTCCTCGTCATCTGTGGAAGAAACTTCCATGGCCTGAAGCATGGCCTGGGGCTGGTCTGGGCCTTCCCTCCCCCTGTTTGGAACCTGAGGGGTCAGAGCCAGGCTCAGAAACAGCATACTCTTCTCCGGAGTTCCTGCCGGCTTTCTCAACATTGCATTGGATGCTTTGATGCTTCCTGCCTCGGAGGCAGAGACACCTTGGGCACAGTATGTGTTACCTTCACAGGGTTATGCCGGTCAAGTGGAACAGCGAATAGAGTGCTCGATTTGACATCGGTGCAGAGTCTGCTAACGCAGGTTTGAATCCCGGCGGGGCCAAACTCAGCCTTTTATCTTTCCGAGGAAGATAAATGAGCACCACACACCGTGGGTAATAATAAGCAGCGCTCAGTTACCTGAGGGTTTGTAGCGCTATATAAATGCCAAATTATTATTATTATTAGTATTATCCCCTTTCGCCTTCATGAGAGCAGCCGCCATCAGCTCAATCATCGACAAAGATTTCTCCTGCGCTGCCTGGGCCTTCTTGGGCAGGTCGACCACCTTCTCCTCAGCCCTTTGCTTCTCAGGCTTCTCCCACAGCTTAGCCAGGTTGGGCGATTGCCTTTTTGAAAAGGAGCTCGATTACTGGGTGGTGATGGAGTCTGATGGTGATGTTGATCACGCCCTGCCTAGCCCACTTGCATGGTGACACTGGTGGAGCTGGACTTGCAGTGCTTGGCCTTGTCTTGGGCCCCCACGGATGGGGCACTCTCAAAGGACCGGTCCTGGGTGAGGCATGACCCTGCTTGGGGCATGGGGCAGAGGCATTGGCGTTCAGACATGCCACCAGTCTACTGTGTCAATCCTCCATCATTTTCTTGGAGAAGCTGCGGCAGATCTTGCACTCTCCCTCCTTGTGGTCCGGGTGAAGACAGTAGAGGCATTGGAGGTACTTTTCCTCTACAAACACGTTCCGTAGCCCGCATCTGGTACAGGGCCTGAAAAGGGACCTTCCTTCTTCTCTGTCATGGCCGGAGGTACGGAGTGGCCTGATGGCCTTCTGGAACCTTCGAAGAAACTTCAACTATCCTCATCCTTGAGAAGCACTTGAAATTCACCGACAAACAGATGCCCGCTGTCGGTAGAGGCAGAGAAGAGCACACAGACTCTTTTTTGACAAAAACTCAAAGACTCCCAACACTGAAACATTTGGTAAAAATCTGAAGATGGCTGCCAGAGCAGCGGCTTAGGGAGAGGACTGTCATTGGCTGGGGGCAGTAGGTCCCAGAGGACAGTGATTGGTTTAGAGAAGAAATACAGTTTGTAAGTGAAAGTGAAACTGGTTTTTTTTTAACCGAGGATTCTGATTCCCGGCCTGACGATGGGGACTAGTCATGAGCATGTGAATCCATGCCAGACCCAATGCTGGAGAACTAAGAACCCTCTTAAGCACTCAGCTGTGCCCTACTCATGCTAATTCAAAGATACATTTCTTTACTTGGCCAAACCCCTCAGCTGCATGCCACCATGGTCACTTTTTAATGTAGTGTGAGTCTTTATCCTGTCAATACTCAATAGCCCATGAAAATACTTTCAACCTCCTTCAAACAGGGGGTACTTGGAAAAAAGAGATGGAAAAAGACATTCCATACTTTCCACCATATACATCCTGTTCTAAAGGATTCCCAGCTTGTGCAGGATCCCTGCATCAAAACTCTGCAACGAAGTCTGTGGTTCCTGCATAGTGCAGGGGTATCCAAAAGCTGTGCTGTGGTGATTAGCATGTTCATGCCTTCAGAGCAGTTTGTGTCCTGCAGACTGTGGCCACTTTTCCTGTGTCAGTCCACAGCAAAGAATTGTGCAATGGCGCCTGCCATGTTTGTCAAGACAGCTACCAATGCTGATCTCCACTTTGCACATGTGCGCATGGTGGAGATCATACCAGATTAATTGCCAGGAGTGGTGAAAGACCTGCGACGTGCAATCCACCATGGTTAGCATGTCTTTCACTGTTGCTTCTAGCCAATCACCGGAATCCGGGGGATCAGAGTCTGAAGACAAGGATGCAGTAGTGTTTGGGATCAACCACTTAGATTCTCTTGGCAAATGAGAATGGGCTTTTTAGACTTTTTTGTTGATCATTTCACATTATCGGTATCTTTACAAAAGCATAATTAAACAGCCTCATGCTCCTATTTTCATACCTATTTCATTTATAATGCAAATGTATTATTTGTTGGATTACTTTGCCTTGGCATTTGGTCCAACATTGGAGAGACCACGCCTAAAATGGGTACGCTTTGAGCCAGTGATGCAATTTCATAAAACCAATTATGTATTGGTTTAAGGTTGGCTCTGCCACAACCTTTGCACTTTTGCAAAAATTACACCATTGGGATACCTTTACTCTAATATGGGAACACATATTTTCATCTCCTAAATGTTGTGTGTTCTGTTTTTTTTACTTCTACATGCCATTAGCCTTTGCAGGGTTAAGGTTTAGCACATCCATGATAAATAAAGGAGGTCCAACGGTGCCATAATCAAGCACTTGTTCAAAACCATGCCATCCTGCTCAACCGTCTCCGTGATAACCTGGGTACCACTGGTCAGGCTCTGGCGTGGCTGACCTCTTTCCTTTCCAATCGACCATCCCAGGTCCAACTTGGGTCCTTCCTCTCTGACATCTTTTTTTCCACCTGTGGTGTTCCCCAGGGATCTAATCTCTCTCCCTGGCTGTTCAACCAGTATCTGGCACTCCTTGCCCACCGCATCGCCGCTCTCTGCCCCAACTTTCAGTGCTATGCGGACGATACCCAGCTCATTTTCAGGCTACCCTCGGCCTCCTCCTCTCCTTCCCTCATCTCTGACTGTCTGTCTGCTATCCAGCAATGGTGTGCCGCCAATGACCTCTGCCTTAATGCCAGTAAGACTGAGATTCTACTCATCGGCACACCCACTCCCTCCTTCCCTGCAGCTCTCTGGCCAGCCTCTCTTGGCCCTCTTCCTGCGCCTACCTGCAAGGCAAAAAACCTCGGGGTCATCTTCGACTCCACACTCTCCTTCTCTCCTCATAGATCTGACGTCTCTAAGAAGTCACGCTACCAGTTGCACCTCCTCAGAGGTATTCTTCCCTTCCTCTCCTTCCCCCAGAAGCCCACTGTCTCTTGAGCCCTGGTTCTCTCGAAGCTGGACTACTGTAACAGCCTCTATCTTAATCTGCCTGCCTCCACTCTCCGCCCTCTGCAACTCATCCAGAACAGAACTGCGAGACTTGTCCTTAGCCTCAGGCCCAGGCACCGTATCTCTCCAGGACTGAAATCTCTACACTGGCTCCCAGTGGCTGCGAGGATTAAGTTCAAAACCCTCTGCATTGTCCACAAGGTCTTCTGGGGTCTGGGGCCTAAATACCTTCAACTCTCTCTTCCTAAATATATTCCTTCCCGAGCCCTTCGCTCATCCGTCTCCAACTCCCTCAGGGTCAGCCGCTTCTTGAAGCAACGAGCTGGGGGGATATCTCTCTCCGCGGCAGGGGCCTCCCTCTGGAACAGCCTTCCTGCCTCCCTGAAACTTGAGGAGAACCATCTCCGGTTCCGGAAGCACCTCAAATCCTTCCTCTTTGCTTCTGCTTTCTCTCTCCCTCTCCCCTGCTAAATTCTTTACTGAAACTGCACTTAATCTGCAACTGGGCCACTCTCACCGATCTCGGTCCTGGGCCCAGCCACTCTCCACTTGCACTGCCTCCCTGGCAACCCCTGCACTGCGGGACTGTCTCTGTATGTCAAGGGTTTTGACCCATGTTGAATCCTTAGACTGGGTAGAGGTGGGGATGAGCTGTCGCGGCCCATTATTCTATCCCAGAACCAACTAAATCAATAGACTGGGTGGATGTGGGGATGAGCTGTCGCCGCCCACATTCATGCCAGAATCCAGGAGAACTGCGCAGTTGGCACAAGATCACTCCAAAGATACAACCTTCTTGTGGGGGGTTCCACATCACCACTCTACTGTAAGGATGCCATCAAAACAATGTTAAGCAAGGGTCCTATACTATCAAGCAAAAGACCACTCTATTGAAATGCAGTAATTCAAGACAGATCCCAAAAATGGATGCAATACCGGTGCTCACCACTATCAGAAAGCCGGCGTTTTAAAACCACCAGACTTTTGTGTAAAACTGAACAAATGAACCGAAACCAGGCCAAGGAAAGACTTGGTAAGAGGTGGATACAATGTAAAACTATATTCGGAAATGACTTGAAGGAAGTAATTATTTAATATATATATAAAAAATAGCTGCATGTAAGTTGGATTTGAATGTAGAAAACTGGGAACTAAAGTGACATTTAGCTGAATTCTGCCTGACAACTACCCCCGACAGGAGTTGAAATGGCTCAACAACTGCATTCCCAGGCCTGGCTGCCTCCCACTTCCCCGCCAAAAGGAGATCACACCTCCCTGATTGAATTAAGGGAGGATACCTGCAGACTGCAGGAGGTTGAACAAAGCCTTGTCTTGGACTCAGGCAAACGTTATATTGGGGGGGGCCGTAAAGTGGCTTCCTCTTGGGAGAAGTGGGAGGAGAAGTGCCTGTGAGAGCCAGCTGAGCTTGGGGGAAGTGGATAAACCAGTTATTCCACCATGTGATGTGGGAAGCCACACCCCTTTTTGACCAGGGCATAAGTTAAAAAGATGGATAATTCATAGTACGGACTTGTCAGAATTATATAAGTAATATCATTATTCTTGTGATTTTTCTGTGCATGTGTTAAGAGGTGTTAGGACCCTGTGGTGTATTCTGGGGGGTTGCTAGCGGAAAATAGGGTCTTACTCCAAATGTCTGCATGTTAAAAATCTGACACTTCATCAATTAATGTCCATACTCCTTGCGCACATTTGTGTAATTTTTGGTAAATGTCCGATATTGGTAAACCAGTCAAAAAGCGCAAAATGTTGTCATTTTTTACAAGCATGGACCATAAGGAATATATAATGTGTACATGTAATTTCAACAAATTGTGTATCTGGGAAATATGTATTTGAATCAAATATAGATTTGTGGGCAAATTGACCAGGGCAGGATCCTCTGACCCATAAACAGACCTCATCATGATGACAATCCATTTCCTTCCCCCAATCATGGGAGAGGGGAGAATTGGGCTAATGACAAGTAGAGAGGGGCAGGCTCAGTTATGCCATGCACAACCCACTTCCAAAACACATAAAAGCAGACAGTGCAGGACAGATAGGACATTCAATTCCATTTGCTGCAGAGCATGCTGACCGACGACTTCACATCCAGAGATCCAATACTTAGACTACCAAGCTAAACAGAGACTACAGAACTTTGAACCAAGAAGGCCCACTGCAAGCAAAAGTATTTCTCAGCAGGCCTCAGCATCCTTAAAATCATTTGCAAACTATTCCACAGCCCAGTGAGCTGTCTGAATTCTTTGCCAAGAACCTTTGCCAGTACCCAGAAAGCAGTGTTACATCCAGAATCCACTTGATCCGGACCAGAAAGCAGAGCAGTATCCAGAACCAGAGGCCGCTGTATCCAGAGAGGCTAGACCAGCAGAGCAGAGCTGACCCAGACGCTGTGAGCTGAACCGCCCGAAGTCCAGTTCAGTTGACCAGATCCGTGACGAGGCCCATTCATTTCAAAATTAGGAGTGAGTATCCGCCAGAACTGTGCAGAACCCAATCTCTTAGTTAAAATAATCGAATCCAAACGATTTTAACCTAATTAGAACAGCTTCCTAGAAATCGTGTCATCTGCGATTTTTAAAGCTGCACAACTGTCACCTGTCAATTCTGCAGCTGCAAGCTGTCACCTGTCATTTTGAGTTTTACTTTAAATCCGAAAATCTACCTTTATTAAATTGTCCGTATCTCTTGAACCGTTTGGGCTAGGAACGAAATTTAACTTTCATTTTAAAGCTGGGATTCTAGGCTTTTCCAAATCGCGATTTACGCACTCACAGAATTTACTGCGATTTGCGATTTGGCCTGATTTGGCCTGATTTCGTCATCTGTAAAAAGATAGCCGCTTTTTGCCTGAACTGCTAAAATTCGTTTGCAACCTAATAACCATCCCTGAACCATTGTTAGGGCTGACCTGAACTGATTTAAAGTGTCTACCACTCACCCTGAACCTCCTATAGGGAATCAAAAGCATTTTTAGCACATTTCTCACTTCATTGTCATCACATTCAAAGCATTTTGGGCCTGTGTTTCAAACTTCTACCTGTTTCCTCTAAGCTTGCTGGGGGGGAACTGAATTTCGTATTTTATTTGATTTCATTCCTGAGAACTGTGTGCTCCTCTTTCCATCTCCTTCCATTTCTTACATTGCATAGGGGGGGAGTGAATTGTCAAGGAAAAGTGATCACATTGTCTTTTGTTGAAGCCATATCAAGTTATTTCTGTACTGCATTTCATTCATCATTGCGTTTCCTTGCATTCTTTCCCACCTTATTCTTCTGTTCCTATTCATAAGTTACCTCTTGCTGATTACTGCTCATAGTCACAAGTGTAATATCCATTATCAATTTATTTATAGAAGTGTGATATATATATATTGTTATATTTCTCAAATAAACCTGTTAAATTTGCAAAACAGACCTACTTCTTGGCTCAGTGGGGTCAGGGGGATTCTAAGAGAGGGGTGTTATATAAGGGTTGTCATCCAGAGTACATGAACTGGACCTAAAAATATATCAATAAGGGTTTCCCTCAGCATTCCAGACTAGGCATTGACTTGGCTGTAGTGTTGAAGTGAAGCCGCTTAACATGTATCCCTACAGCCCCCCCTTCCCAGCACTTGTCTGCACTTACCTTGCACTTGCCACCAGCTGGCCCTATTTATTTATTTTTATTCTACTTACTTTGTACTACACTTCCCCCCTCCCCTTTCCCTTGCACTTTTTCCCTTCCCCATACCCCTGCACTTGCGCGGTCTGAATGACACCTTGCCTAGTAGGATCGTTGTCTGTCTTCCCCTTGTTCCCCCCTCCCTGCCTCGTCGCGCCTTGAAACACTTGTGTATAGGCGCGTTACAAATGCCATATCATATCATATCTACTATTTGTAAATAGATGAAAATGGCTGATGTGAAATCTATGGTAGGGGATCGTACATGACTGTTGTTTCTTCCCCTTTGCATGGCATGTGACTTCATAACAATTCTTTCCAGACATACATCTGATCTGTAAAGGTCTCTAGTAACATGGGGACCACCTCTACCGCTAAGCATGATGATCCATTGGCACACACACAAACGTTGCTATTTGGCCCTTTCTTCATCATTTTAGCCCCCTGGGCTGGTACATCAGCCAATCAGGTTGCTTGGAACCCAGGCTGAATCTACTAAACCAAGCCTCGGTTCGCAGCAAGCTGCGAGATGCGCAAGCACTACCCTCACCCTCAAAAAAGCACGGTGGTATCCGAAGGTCCCTGTTGCCATCACAGCCACTGTCCCCACTCACCTGAAGCACTTTGCCCTCTCCACCCTGTTGATTCTCCCACCATTGACTAGCTGAGTCTAGCATTTGTTGTATTTGTTGTTTTCTGAAACAATGGTCCTTGAGCTTCCACAGCCTATTATTTCAGGAAAAGAATCATGATTCTTTGCACCCTGGTTTATAAACCAGGTGTGCTAACAGCAATTAGCACTGTTTCCCGGGCTATACCAGGTGGTCATATCCGGTGGTCCTCGTTAAAGCCAGGGTGAACTGGCCTATTGTGAACTCTGGAGATTTCCTGGTGGGCCTCTGCACCCTGGGCAACTTTTTTTGTGGTATTTCCAAATGTTCCCATAGGGAAAGAGTTGGTCTTGCTGAAAATGTGGAATATGGGGCCTCTTTGACATGTATTTCCAGGGCTTCTTTTGGTTCCCAGTCCACCCCTGGTTAATTAACTTGGGACGCAGGCCGCTACCACACTGGTGGCTATTGCTTCAGTTAGTACACCTGCAAACTGTGACAAGGGTCAACAATGAAAATGTTCTGCTGCACTATGTGGAGCAGGTGGGTCAGGATTGCACTATCATTCAAAGCCTTTCACTTGCATATCCCCATGATTTGACATCTCTGCGCAATGATTGAGGGCGTTGGCCTATAATCCACAAACATGTGATTTAGTGCAACAAAAGAACATGTGTTTTCACAGATATTGGGTAATGTGGAAGATAGACCAAATGTAATCACTAATCATATTTTCCAAAATCATTCCAGCCAGAGGTGGAGTATCCCAAAAATATACTTCTTGGTTAATTTGATGGACAATACCAGTTAATCTCCAAACCAAAACCCTTTCGGGTAGGGCCCGGGAGGGTAGCTCAGTGGCTATTTAAACACGTTATAAATATGCAACTAAGCAACAACAACAACAAAAAATATGTAACAGGGCCTCGATGCCTTAACATGTAAATAAATAAAGTAGGTGCCCTTCTGCCATTTAGTGTTAAGTTCTTCATATATCCGGTTATAAACATGCCTGTGAGCTACCAGACTTGCTCAGACATACTTTCTATTGATCAATGCATCACACTAGGCAGCCAAATCTATGGATGTGCATTGTAATCATCCAGCCATTTCTAATATAAAGGAAATATTACAGCAAGGATTTATAAAGATTATATGTACAGCCTCTTTGAATGCCAAGCATGGTCTCATATATTTCGACAGAGAGACAGAATATGCCCAGGGACAGTCTCTTATGCACACTTTTTGCCAACATATGATAGCTGCAGCCTCTTGTTTTGATATGCTGCTCTCATGTGACGTATGCACCATTAGGTACCCATGTGCACCCAAACAAACCCAACTTCAGTCAGCCGATAACAAGGTCGAGTCTTGTCTGCCAGGCGTTGCCATAATCTATCTGGGTGCATATCATGTGCCACCCTGCATGCTAAGTGCACCTCATATGACCAGCAGGGTCGGATTGGTCCCTCGGCCGAAAATGTCCCTGGGGAGTGGGGGGCGGTTTCTGGCCATGCCTGGGCCGGTTTGGCTGAAAAGAAATGTAAAAAAAAAATATATATATATATTTTTTTTTTTAAAGCCTTTCATCCTTTGTAGGTCGATAAATGAGTACCAACACAGGTTGGGTAATATTGTATGCATATTTGTTCTATAAAAAAGAGCTTAAGCGTAAGTGCTATACAATAACATATTATCATTTGGCCTTGGACGTCTGCTTGGATTCACAGTAATTTAGTGTACTTAGGTACAATGCTATTTGATGCCACTTCCTGTTTTGTAAAGGGGGAAAGATCATGTTTCATCGCTTCCTATGATGTCACTTTGGGGTGGGATCAAATGACATCACTTCCTGTGATGTCCTCATAGGTCAAGGGTCGTGAGGCGAGGGGTGGGCCACTTTGTTTAGGCGAAGGGTGGGCCACTTTTTTGGGTGACCAGGCCTATTTCTTGTCTCAGTCCGACCCTGATGACCAGATACATGAATGGTATGGCAATTACTTCCCAAATATGCCAGGGCAAGCACAACATATGCCACATTATTTGCTCCTTCACAAGGCACACACACACTACAGGCCATTTCCCACAATACACTCTGCTCGTTAACGAAACTGCACAAACATGATCTATTCTATGACCTGATTCACTAAATAGAAATGAGCAAGAGAACTACCTTTCCCACACTGCAAACTAACTAACATGGTCCAGAGACCCCAAAGGATGTAATATTCAAGAACGCACTCTACCTTACAAAGTCGATATATTGGGATAGTACTATATGTCCCATAATGCATAATGCCCCACTCATCACTGATTCTTTCAGAATGCAGTGTCTCAAGAAGTATTGAATTCCACATGGCAGCCCTTAAACCCAGGGTGTTCTCTGCCTCAGTACAGCTGCACTGACAGAAGAGCAGGTACCCAGACGTGTTCTGCTTCTCGTGGTGCATGCAGATAACTACATTGGCCTACTTACCCTAGAATGCACTGAACCTTACTGAATATTCAATTACTACATGTCCCAAAAGCCACCTGGCCTTGCTCAATACAGGTGACTCAATGGCATGACTAAATGTCACAAGAGGTACTCCGTGTCAATTAAGTCAGTGCCCATCACTTGACCCGTGTAGTACGCAATCCTATGTAATGACGGGTTGCCTGTGAAACACGTAATTGTATGTAACCTGCTCATTCAACAGCGCCTTGATGCCTTAGGCCTTAATATGTAAACATAAATAAATACATACACACACACACACCCCTACATGTCAAGGAATGCAGATTGCTCAATTCAGCATATTCCTATGCATGCCTTGGTCTCTCATAGGACACTTGCCTCCCGTACAGTAAATGCCCTTAAATTTATTTTCCTAAATAAGTAACAAGGGCCCATACATTTGTCCCAAAAAAAAAGTCAAACTCAGTTCAGAGATGTCTCCAAAAGAAATACATTACCGAGAAAGCACTTTGACTTGGTCATTAAAGACGTGTCTACCAGTTTACACATATAAGCTTTCATTCTGCCTAACTTGGGGGCAGACACCATGACAAAACGACATGCCACAGAATGAACCCTGTCCGAGCATGGAGCTACACGTGGATGTACGTTGCATAACTGAATAGTGTACCCCTACATTGCGCTGCATGTTCCAGAATAAAGTCTGCCTCGATGCAGATTCTCACTAAAGTCAAACCTGTAAAACGTGTGCTTTATTTATGTGTCGCAGTCATTGGAGACACACTTTAAAAAAAAAAGTGTTTATTTTCGCCGCCATTTTGGGGGGATTTATCCAAGTACTGCAGCTCACAGTCCACTGACGTGTGTTAACTAACCCTATTCGTAAACTCGACATGCCCCACACATGCACTCTGCACCCTTATTTTAATTGTAGCACGCCCAATTATGCTATATCCGGTGCACTTCCAGGTACTGATCCTGGGTCTCCTTTTGCGGTGACGGGTGCCACTGTTCAGTGCAAAGCCTGAATGGTCATTAAAAATAAGGCGTTTAGAAAATGTTGCCGCTTTATGTGTATAACGTTGTACATATTAATCTTCAGCTGTAAGCACATATATGTTTGTTATTATATTATCTACGCATGTATGCGATCTATTTCCCAATTTCATGTTATCATTGAATGTGGTTTTATGTCATATAATTCGTATTAAACTGATTTATATATTGTTATACGTTGTGGTCTAGCTGGGTGGTGTCTTAGTGTGTGTACCTTCCAGACGTATTGACAACGCCATTCTGCTGCTACAGCAATAGTTGTTTGCAGAAATGTACTTTAATTATTGCATATACTGGCTGGGTCCAGGAGAAGTTTGTTGTTACAGTTTGTTGTCCCTGCTCGCCTTGTTAATCAGGGTACCCTGGTGTTTTCCAGAGACCGTTAGAAACCAGCATGAAGTGGAGGAAAAAGATGGCTGGGGTCAAGGGGTCATCTTGAACCGAGAGTGGGTAAGAAGGACTCTGAGGAGCACAACATACCCCAAACAATGTTTACAAAATTGCTTTTCAGATACAGGGCTGTGGAAGCATCCAACTGGATTCATGGGCCCATCATAGTCCATGGACAACTACCTGTAGGCCACCCCCATATCCGCATCCCCAGGCCATGAGTCACAGATCAGGGTAGCAGTGCACAGATTCAGCAGGTGGTACCTGAGAAACAGCGATTTTCAATGTGGCTACTGGCCTGGCCAAAGCTCAGGCTTAGTGACCATTTCCCATTGCTTTGTATTGCCTGGCCAGTGGACATTTCAGGGACACAGTAAACGACGCCTATGACCTGTGGGCCACTATCGGTCACTTTGTGGAGACCTTAGCCTTCACCTACCATGAAAGCAGGCCGTGGCTGGTGCCACATTTGGGGAGTAAAAGCCAATGGCTATGGCAGAAAGTGTAGGCCAGGAACCTTGGATATCACTAACAAACGTGGAAGATATCATCAGAGTAATTATCAAACTGAAGTCGTCGAGAGCCCCGGGCCCGGATGGTCTGACCAACATAGACCTCAAAAGACATCCGGAAGAATGGGCGGCCGTGATCAGCGAACTCTTCAATCATTGTCACAAATCAAAACAAATTCCAGAATCCTGGACAGAAGCAGTATTGGTCCTAATCTTTAAAAAAGGATACAGAGAAAGCCCGGTCAACCACCGACCAATTGCCCTGCTTGACATCATTGGAAACATTTTCGCGACACTGTTGCTAGCGCACTTCCAAAAAATGGGCCAGAGGCTCCCAAGCGGCAGATGCATTTTAGACAGGTTTTCAGAAGGGAGCAGACACAACGATTAATCTACTACTCTTAAACATCATAAAAGCCGAAGTAAAAGCTGGCGGGCTAAAGGTTCACCTGGTGCTGGTGGACCTCTCACAAGCCTTTGACATGGTGGACCGCAGTAAACTTTGGTCAAAACTAAGAACTTGGAAATGTCCCCCACCAGTGCTTGAACCAATAATGGATTTACATACAACAACATCGATGTGTGTCCGACTGAGTCAGCAAGGACAGCTTTCCAATATCATCTATTTGGAACGAGGAGTCAAGCAAGGTTGCCCACTGGCCCCAGCGCTCTTTATCACCTTCATCGGAGACTTCCAAGTCACAGAAAACAAAATCTGTTCCTTCCCACCCAAGGTCGGATCGAGCAAAGTCTCTAGATTGTGGTATGCTGATGACCTCATGGACTCATGGACCAGACCAAAATAGGTCTCCAAAGGCAATTAACAAACCTAACATCGTACATGAATAACAATAACCTGGAAATTAACAAACACAAAACAAAATTCCTGATCTTTTCCATATCGACAAATGAAGGAAAAATTACTCCTGTGTGGTTCCTAGAAAACACAAAAATTGAAGTGGTGAAAGAATACAAATACCTCGGTGTATGGATCGACAATTCTCTGAAAGAAAACAGTATGCAGAAATCCTTATGGGACAAAACGAGAAACCTGACGGCTCAAACAAGAGCTGTGGACAAAAAATTTGGGAAGTTTTTGTGGATGCCGGCACTGCAATTTTACATATCCAAAGTCGTGCCAGCACTAACATATGGAACGGGTGCCAATTTAAATTTGCCAGCACAAATATGGATCCAGCTTGAAGGGTTCCTGTTGAAGTCGGTCCTTGGTCTTCCTAAGTCAGCACCGATGGCAGCAATTCGGCGAGATTTGGGCCTATCATCCTTAGCCTCAGTGGTGGTGCAAAGTGCAATGCAGCTGTATAGGAAAACCCTCTTGACCAATACTCTACCCGTCTTCCAGGTGGTAGCCAACGAAATAAAGAGCGGAGGATGCAAACCACTTAACACCTGGGTAAGCAAACTCCAAGACAAACGGGAATAGTTAGCTTGCACAGAAGAGCTCCTGATCACAAACCCGGGCAGAGTGAAGATCAAAATAGAACAGCAAGATTGGATCACCACCAATGAAAAGATCCTGACTTACAAATCACTAAAACACCTTCCAGCTAGCCATAACAAACTCGAAACGCCGTTGAAATACTGTGAACAATTTCCTGACAAGGAGCTGAGAAAAATCTTCATGAGAGACCGGCTAAACATGTTCCATACCAGAGAAATCTTGGCTAGTAGATCTCAATCTCCCACATCTACATGCCGCCTTTGTGTAAACCACGAACAAGTAGAAACATTAAGACACCTCCTCACGACCTGTCCTGAAATGAGTATGGAAAGGCAGGCGTACTTTGGCACCACTTATATCCCACCCATCAGCACTAAATGAAGAAACGGGATGGAGACGATTAATCGCAGGTGACTCAGCAAGATGGTCCAGGGCCGCAGCAAAACTTTTGGACATAGCATTAAAAAAGGCAAACTCTGCAAACGATAGCCCGTAAATCGCCCAAGGATCAAAGCGAAATCGCCCAACGAAAGTGGTGTCTTAAGTACCACACAAAAAGCGGAAAGCTGAACGTCAAAAGTCATAAGTTGTAAAAACCTAAAATGGTTAAACACAATAAAAAAGAAATAAAAAAAAAAGAAAGTGTAGGTGCCTGGGGGCACACCCCAGCCCAAGTGATTCTTAATCATGGCCCAAAGCCTTGGTCAGTGTCAACTACACAAGGTTTGGCAGTGCTTGTCCCTGTCTAAGGGATCCACTCGATATGGATGCAGTCTTTGTGCAGTTTGCCCA
Source organism: Ambystoma mexicanum (assembly GCF_040938575.1). NCBI lineage: Eukaryota > Metazoa > Chordata > Amphibia > Caudata > Ambystomatidae > Ambystoma > Ambystoma mexicanum. Next base: position 220,680,245 of record NC_090936.1, on the reverse strand, counting down.
TTGGGTCACTTAAGGTTTTCCCACTGGGATGGAGGCACTGGCTCAGCCAAACGAGCCACTGCAGGTAGTCAGTAGCCATTTAAGGTATGCATTGAGCACTGGTTGTGGCCACAGCCCCCGTGCAGTGGCCACTACAGGTCAGTTTGGGGAGTCCATAATCATTGCTGGCATAATGCAGTAAAGATGGCTGTTACACATGGCCAGTGGCAATTGCAAGTGGCTAAGGAGCGCATGGCCCTGTTTGTGTCAAAGTAGCAACTGGACATGGCTGCAGTCTTTGCCTTGTATCCCTTTTGGGTGCCTGTGGTCTCCCAGAGCTGGTTCGAAGACACTGCCACAGTAAAATAAGCTATTGGGAATGTCCTGTGCTGCCTCTTAACGTAATTGTTTTTCGCAAAGGAGTATACGTGTCTCTTTTTTGCTTTTACAGTTGGATGCTTCATATCTCAATAGGCACCTTGTTTATCCTTTGGCTTGACTGGCATTACGAACTTCTGTAGTTTTATATAATAGTTCAATGAGCAGAAACCGCAGGATCAGGTATCGCTATGGTCTTTCTCATCAAGCAAACGCAGAAGGTCCTGGGAGGATTCAGTGTGGATTGCAGCAGCATAACCCTGGCCAGGGCGTTTAAAACTCTCCCTGAGGAAACGGGACGCAATTAATGAAATTGGGGTTATTATTCTGACTTTGATGTTGCTTTGCTTTTGCTTAATTGCCAATAAGTATCTGCCCTGCGCTTAACTTAATAAAAGAACACACTGCTTCGTTACTAGTGGTAGCAAAAGAGTCCATGGAAGCAATTTGGTCAATGTTTTGTTTTTCCAAACACGCTTTTTAAGGTATTACAACGTTACTACGCACTTAATACCCAGCGGTTTCTAAGCACGGACCCAGGATCCAAACCTGTGTTGCTCAGTGGCGTTTTGCTTCCAAGGTGAGCACGTTGCCCCTGAGCTATCCTCCCAAGCAGGTGTGCCTTGGAATACTGTTTGGTTACCTCCTAAACTTGTCATTTAAGCCCTATTCCTATACATTCCTAAATATGTTGTGAAGCTTAATTTGAAGGAGAACTGCTTGTTGGGTTTGCACACTTATATGGCAGGATATTTAACCATTGAGTGCCTCCACGTTAAAATGTCGTAACGCTTAGAATGAGGTTGTTCCACCGTGTAGAGTATTACATACACACTATTTTATGACATGTTAGTACGAAGTGCCTGAGAAATGAATGTAATGTTTTCAATTATCTGCAAGGGGGGAATCATTGCTAAATGTTATACCACCCCCTAGTGACCGATTGATACATTGAAGCAATCATACATGTGTGTGGCTATTCGTACATCATCGCTTTAAATTGTACTCTTGAAAGAAATCGGTTGCCCATATAGTAAACCACTACAAAGGCGCAAATTAGTACTGCAACACAACTGAAACATACATGTTGGTGCCACGCATATACAAATGGTGCCATATTTCAATAAGTACATAAGAACTATTGCCAGAGTTCATGATGGCCCTAATGTAGAGCCTGATTTACAAAGCATCTGTCAAGGGGATTTTCCTATTAAAAAATCGCTTTTGGAATTCAGGCCCACCATCTCGTTTCTCTTGCAGGTGCTAAGTGTGCACGCACGAGCAAGATGGCGCTTTCGGGCACTGAGAGAATGGATGGGAAAAGCGCACTGGGCCCTACTACAAACACGTTGCACCTGTGCAAGCAGCACTAAGACTCAAACTGCTATACCGCACACATATAGTCTTTGAATGAATTGTGCACTTGGACCAAGGCAAATATGTCCCTGTGCAAAAAGGAAATGAAAGAATTGTTTTTTTTTTGCAATAGGGCAATTTTGCTCTAGTACTAATTGCACTCGCATCAGTGCAAGGCTTCTGTAATGCCACCCAGTTATGCAGAAATGCATTTGCGTGGGCGGTTTCTGCTAATCCACAAAGCCTGCGACTTGTGATCATGCTGCAGAAATGCTAAACACATCTCACAGTGCATCCCTGTTTCTCACTGACATATGCTGCGGGGTGTGCCTTCCCTCGTGGCACACTCTCTGCTCTACCTGGTGTCACCGATCGAATGCAAAGAGCAGGAGAAGGAGCAACGCAGAAGAGGGTCTTGCCTCTTTCCAGACATGTTCTTGCACTGCCTTGCCTCCAACCAAAGAATGTGTGTGCCTGTGCCCCATGAACCCTAGCTGGGTGTATAAACCATGCATCGCAGTGAAAGGCCATTTAAGGACTGGCACTGCCACTATGCACGCAGGACCCATATGGCTGAAGGACTGATCACAGAACATTGAAGCGAAAGATACCAAGCAAGCGTTGTAAGTTCATTTTTATATAACAAAAAATGAGCATATATAGTTTGTAGTCATCTTGGCCTAAGAATGCCCATGTGGTATTTCAAAATCACTGCAAAGGATCAGCACAATCGGCCCGATTACAGGGTGGGTGGTATCTCAGTGGTAAATCCGCCAAGATACCAACAAACTGTGTTACCGTTAAAGTAAAAGTTTTCAACATTGCTTTCAAAGGAGTTGTTTCTTCCTTGCAGTGTCCCGCCAAACTTAACCGCATAGCCATAAACCCCGAGGAAACATTTATTAAGCAAGTCCAGAAATCAAAGTATATTAGAACTAAATTCTCATGACATCTTCACTCTCAAACAAGGAGGTATCATGATACTTCAGGACCAAAGAGACTTTCATGACAAGTTGAAATTAAAAGTCTGGCCATTAGCAACAAAGATAAACAGTTTCATAATGGTCATACATGGGTCCCAATTATTCAGAATTATAATCAAAAGCTAGTGTCAGTTCGACACTATGGCACTGAAAATGTACTGAAATAGATAAGGCATGGATGGAAGAAATTGACGGTTGGATTTGCCCCCTTTCTTTAGTCCTCCTCAAAGTAAACAATTATCCACACTACATAGTTCACTCTCTCTCAAGATCCTCACAATACTCACTCTCCCACTTGTTGTTCTTGTGTCAGGTGCACTCTCATTCTCTGTGTTCCTACGAGGACCTCTGATGCTATCAGCATCAAAGGGCCTGCACACCTGGGGGTGGCAGCACAGCCTCCGCAGATCAGGCAAGCCTTTGCATAATCCCAACGCTTGCTGGGCCTTCTCGTGGTGTACGCAGTTTCTGCTCTCTGCAGGCAAGCGGCCATTGCCCAGGAAAGTGTGGAAGAGGAGCTTCTTGACAATGACCTAATGATGGATTATCCAGTTGCTCCAGTTTTAATTGGACGACAGACATGTTAACTTTTCACAACATACAACTCAGTTGTTCATTGGCTGTTTTGCCTCAAGTGTTCCTGAGTCGTTCGCTTCCACCTCAATTGATCAATCATTTTCTGAGGTGTGGAAAGTGTGCTAACAAAAAAGAATACCTCATCCTGTTCTCATGGTACCCAAAGGTTGGAACTATGTGACCCTTCTCAGCCTTGTGACTGTTCCCTGTTGTCTCTTGAGGATAGCTCAGGGGCAACGTGCTTACCTTGGAAGCAAGACTACAGGTAGCACCACAGGTTCAATCCCCGGGTTCGCACTTAGAAACCTCTGGCTATTAAGCACCTTATAAATAACCTGTAATTTCAACTGACAGTTTATATTGAGACTATCTCCTTCCTTTCCCATGATGGAACTACATGATTTCATTGGCTGTTCTTCTTAGCACGTTTGCTTGAGGGACTGTGTGCAAATCCAAACTGTGTGTTTAAGTGGGGGTGGGCTTGAGTGCTCCTACCTCTTATAGACATATTTGGTTTGATGAGGTATCAAAATAGTTAATGTATGCCCTATTGTATTTTCTACGTTGTTCAAACTTCTCTGTACTTCTATGGTCATTGACTACCTGTCTCTTTATATTCTTAGTTCAAATACTCATGTGGCTTGGTACGCGTAACCCACTCCTAGGTGGATGTTTTCCGACAGGTGGCAGTGTGTGCCTTTTGTCTGATCGGCTTTGTCTTGTGCACATCTCTGCACGTTGCCTTGTTCTCACCGAGCTGTGGCCTTCGTCATGTTAGTTTTTAAAACAATGGGTAAGCACATTGTTATATGATTCACTTGTTCGAGACTTGGGAACCCGCTCCACTCTCTGCTCCTAAACAATACCTGTGCTGCTTTTTTCATCTTCCTTCATGGGAGCTGACCTTGTCCTTTGTCATGCCTGGGACACGCAGAAATGGGCTATGTTTAAACACTTAATATGTGAATGCTTCTCTGCCGGCCTAATTTTCTAACTACTCTGAAGAGCTGCTTCTCAGAATGCATTTTGGACTCTAAAACGTCACAAACCATTTTCTGTTTCACCTTACCTTATCAATGTAAATTTCTATATATTCCCTACTATTTCTTTACTGTCGTCTACTACATTTGTCTGGCTATTATTTCCACTCTAAGGATATGTCATGTATCTCCTTCTATTGCGGATAAGCGTGCCTTATTTCTATTGTTTTGCTATATGTCAACCGCTGCCTTTGCAACGAGTCTCAGTTTGCACTCCCCTGCTAAATAACTTTAGGTGTCTGATGTACATTTCCTCATTGAGTATTCTCAGAAACTCAGATATTCCTGTGTCTGCCGCATATGGGGAATATATGGCATGCAAATTAGCAACGTGACTGGCCCTCTATGTAGTTCATGTTGCATGTTAGAAAGATTTCATTAGCGTGCACTTTTGGATGTTGAATCTGCACCCCAAAAGTCCTCTGTTGGAAGAGTTGGCTTTCCAGAACCCTCCACCAGTGAGGTGAAGACTGAATAACCAAAGCAGAGATGAACACTGTTCTCTTCCGTTTATCAGGGCCCATTGGAGTCAACCTGCTCCGCGAACAAGACAAGCAACTCTTCCAGTCACACTGCTCCCAGGACCTTGTCGTGGTGAAGGGCCCCTGACAGTGTGCCCCAGCCTCCATTGCTGGGAGCTCGAGATCAAGGACTGGACTCATCCCTAACATCCAAGAGTGATACACACAGCATCCTGAGAGGCAGGACACCTAAGAGCCCTACGTTTCATTGCATCAGATTGGTCATACTTTCTTTAAACAGTGTTTACTACAAATCAAAACCAGCTGGACCATCTGGATCCACCTTTGGCACTTGAAAAGCTCTTTGAACTTGTACTGCACATTCAAACATGTTGCGGCTGCACCACACTAGCTAAGCACATCATTGAGTCACCAGTATCTTCGCTGATGATCGTCATTGCAAGTCAAAGCCATTATGGTGGACCCTCTAGCCCCAATCGATGCTACATCGAACCTTTCAAATCGGACCTTCAAATCATTTTGCCAGCATCTTTGCTATTTACTCATGTGTTGAACCAACCCTGGTGGCCCTCATGATGTGCACTTCCTCGAGGGATTCATGGAACCAATCCCAGAGTCTAGAGCATCCAGTCTCCAGTCTCTTCAAACTAATTGTTAAACAAACCATGGTGACCCTCACAATCTGCTCTTCTTCGGGCATCACCTCCAAACTGCAATAAGCTCCCATTCGACAGTGCCCAATCTAGACAAACGAAACCAAGACTCTCGAACAACATGGAACTGCACAAACAGCACCAAAATGCTTGGTTTGCATAGTCCTATGGACAAGAAGGTACTATTGACCCATAACTTACCCCATGGCCCATTTTGGGCCCTAAAGACTGGTTAGGACACTTGTGCATCGTTTTCCTCAAGACATATCCTTTTAAAGGAATATTGTGGTAGTTGAAAATGCCTTTCAAACTTGTATTCTCACCCAGAGTGCTGCATTCTGCATTCGTCTCAGGAGGATAGCTCAGCAGCAATATGCTCGCCTTGGAAGCAAGACGACACAGAGCAACACAGGTTCGATCCACTGGTTCGCGCTTAGAAACCCCTGGGTATTAAGCGTGTTATAAATAACCTATCATACCATTCTCTTCTCTGTATATTCTCTGTTCTTTCAAGACGGGTAGATTTCTGTACAGTTTTACTATTTGGTTATCTTGCAGATAGTGTGTTTAATTAAAGTATACATATTTTCAAAGAACCCTGATTGGAAATTCTCTCTATTTTGAACTCCGATACTTTGCTGTTTGGTTCACTATTGCATCACATTCACACTCCTCTTAGGGGTATAGCCTTCCCTCGTCCCACATTACCACACAAGATGAAAGAGGTGTGTCTTTCTAACTGTGCCAATGTTACCTTTACAGTTGGGATCACTATCGCTTTGTAGAATTGTGAGGGCTGAGTAGGTTCTTTATTCACCGCTCCTGCATAGCAGAAGTCATTTCATCATAGTAGACCACTGTTGTGGTTTCCGGTTGGGTGCCCGGGACAAGAAAGAGTGAATGGTGGAGGTTATCAAGAAGAATACAGCATAAAATGTAAACACGTCTTGCGTGTCTGTTTTACAATGACCAGAAAGGCTTCCTTTGAATGTCAGTGTACGCATCTATTCAATTCCTCATGTTTCCCTTTGTGCAATGCATAAAATACCTAAGCTAAGAAGCAATCCAATATATATAGGGCTGCCTGTATAACTCGGCAGACTGCTCCACATGCATCTCTTTCTGTGCAAACCAAAGAATATTCTTATTATTTCATGGGAGAAACAACTCCTTTAAAAGCAATGTTCAAAATTGTTATGATCACATTATTTTTACAAATCATTCTCTCATATTCTTTGAATGTTTGGAGAGTTTCAAAGTTTCAGAAGCATACAGAGAGGATACACATAAACAATTATCTCATTGACTAATTTATCTGATGAAGCTATTAAATCATCAAATAATTGAGCTGCAAAGATGTGGTTGTCCATTATAAGAGGTTCTCCAATGTGTCTTGCCCTTTTTTGGACACATATCCCAAAGTACACTGGGCTCATTCCAAGTTTGGTGGTGCAGTAAAAGAGCATTTATCACCACTTCTATGCACCATCAAATTGCAATCATTACGAAATAAGTGGTAATTCTGCCGGTGCCAATGTCACCTGCCGAATTAGCGGCAGAGGGATTATCATGAAACAAATGGTGGTAATTCCACCAAGAAACTAAACGGTAACTACATCATCATTTTTAGGGCTGGCAACATAGCTCAGGGACAACGCGCTTGCAAGACGACGCAGAGCAACACAGGTTTGATCCCCGGGTCCGCATTCTTCAAAAATATCAGTGCAGTTACATGCATGCAGGAGATGAAAATAAGCTACAGATGCCTCCAGTTGCATCCAAATGTGTATTTAAGGCCAACACCTTTCAACACACCCTCAATTCAAGCGATATGCATGGACATGGGATTCAAAATGTGCTACTGTACATTGAAGAAACATGCAATGCAGCAGCTGCAAAGGGAAACTGGTACTGCGAAGGAAGAGGAGACACAAGATGAAAAGGCCATCTATACCTTGTGTCGGACCCTCCCTCTGGGTAATGACCGATGAGCAGATAACAATAATGTATTGGCTGAACAATGACACCATAGCTGAACTCCTCACCCTCATACAGATAGACATTCAATGTGAGATCAGCATCAGGACTGCCATCCCACCCCTGCTTAAGCTGGTGGCTGCCCTGCAATTGTTAGCAATGGGCACAGCAGCACAGTGTTGGAACGCTATATGGCGTGGTGTAGAGGTACTTGGTGCCCTAATGTACATGCCCCTAATCACATCACAATGCCCAACACGCCAAACCATGTGAAAATCACAAAGGCATGCTTCTAAAGAATATACCACTTCCCTAATGTGATTGCTGCACTGGACTATGCACGTGCGACTTCGGTCCCACCCAAAGCACATGAGCTAATGTACCGCTACAGGAAGCCGTACCATTCCATGAACATGCAAATGACGTGTAATGTTGATCTGATGATGAGTCACTCCTGTGCCCATTTCCCGGGTTAAACCCATGATGCCATCGTCCTGTAGAACAGAACCCTGTGAGCATACATGGACTCCCAAAGAGACCATCGTACTTTGATATTGGGTAAGTAGCAAAAGTGACAATGCACTGTACATGTGGACCAAAGAATGATAAGGGGTTCAGCCAGGGTTGGCGGGAGCACAGGAGTACTGCATAGACATGTAATGCATGGACAAACGCGAGTCAGTGCATGCTGCAAGTGAGTGAAAGAAAGGAAGAATACACAGGCACAGTGACAAAATCACGCCCTTTCCCAGGAGCAGTGTGACATGAGTGGCCATAATAGTAGGGTATCCAAGATACGCCACAATACATTCTAGTTGTACATATTTACAATACGTTTTTCTGAATAATAAGGACATATATTATGTATCCTTTTCTCTAGGTTTTAGGGTGCAGTGGAGAAAAATCAGCCCTGGCACATGGGCTGAACAACAAACAAAGTGAGAAAATATTCCCAATAAGAGTGAACTCCTGTCCCCTGCAAACTACCCTAGGACAAAATAGCCAAATATTGAATAGATATCTTATACAAAGGTATACCTTATTGCAGTGGTCAAAATCGGTGTGATATAGAAACAACATTATACTATGAGTTGAGGTCATAGGACATTTAGGCATAATCAATTCATGCCCGTTTGAACATTCTATTTCTTTAAAAATAAAATGTGCACACACCATTTTGGATAATTCTTTTTAGTTAATGGACCCAACCCGTTTCGAGAATAAATCCCATCATCAGGGGTCTTGATCAGTAGGTATTTCTACAGACAATCAGAGAAAAACGTTTTTCTGGAAATAGATTCCATTAGTTTGCATGTACAACCACAAGCATTAGAATTCATTATATATTTTGGTAAATCAGATGTACCTTATTTTCAGGGTTCTAAAATCACCAATTTTCATGGACAAGCAACTGTATGATGCCAGCTCAAAGTATGACGTCCCGGCTGACAAAGATCAGCCAATATTCAAGTCCAACATGTCTCATATCTTAGGTAATGGTAAGAGTCTTCAGGGAAGAGTAACAAGAAACTAGGGTACATTAAAAGAGCCTTGATCTCACCTTCCCTTGTGTGGGGAGAGTGCGCCAAATCTTTGGCCACTGATGGTGGATGTGTTAACCCACGTCGAGATTTAGGATCGCTACATAGTTGCTACAGTGTAAGGAAATAGAGATTCTATCAAGCTATGCTCTCTCTAGATAGCAGATCTTCTGATATATGAAATAAAAATGTTGTGACACTCACCCTTTCTTGATGGGCAGTGTGTCTCAAATGATGTTTTCCCTTTAGAATGACCCTGAAGTGTAATGTCCCTATCGGGGTAAAAGTAGAGCAAATAAAGGCTGTAACACAAAATGTGAGCCTAATGTTCAAGGACATATGAGACCATCGAATGAGAAAGAACCTCCACTCACCCTCATTGGGAGTTTACAGGCTAGTGAGATGCAATGTCTGCAACTTGCAGCAAAAAATGCCATTAACAAAATGGCCGCTAAATAACGGCGTCTTGAATTAGCGTTGTGATGTCATCACATTATGATGGTGATGGCGTCACTAATGTAAACTGAGCAGGAATGGCAATATTCTGATAGATTGTAAGCCCCCAAGCGGGATGAGCGAATACAAGGACCATTGTTTATATACCCTCATGACCATGCTTACTGGGTTAGCATTGCCTAATACACTGAGCAAGAATGGGAATATTCTGATAGATTGTAAGCCCCCAAGCGGGATGAGCGAATACAAGGACCATTGTTTATATACCCTCATGACCATGCTTACTGGGTTAGCATTGCCTAATACACTGAGCAAGAATGGGAATATTCTGATAGATTGTAAGCCCCCAAGCGGGATGAGCGAATACAAGGAACATTGTTTATATACCCTCATGACCATGCTTACTGGGTTAGCATTGCCTAATACACTGAGCAAGAATGGGAATATTCTGAAGCACATTCTAGGGTACAGAATTGGAACAAGCAGTCTTTACTCGCGACGCCACCACCACAACAACGTGGTTACATCATGACGTTCATTGGGTCTCTAGACATTGAAATTCATTACAGAACAGGCTGTTTTGTTTACATGAGTCACGTCATCACCATCATAATGTGATGACGTCATGACGCTAATTCAAGACGCTGTTATTAAGCGGAAATTTTGTTAATGGCATTTTTTGCCACAAGGTGCAGACGCTGTAGTCTGACTAGCACGTCAACTCCCAAGGAGGGTGAGTGGAGGTTCTTTCTCATTACATGGTCTCATATATCCTTGAACAATAGGCTCACATGTTGGTTTACAGCTTGTTTTACTCTAATTTTACCCAAATAGGGACATTACACTTCAGGGTCCTTCTGAAGGAAAAACATCATTTTAGACACACCGCCCATCAAGAAAGGGTGAGTGTCACACAGTTTTTCTTTCATATATTGTGATGTTCCACTATCTAAAAAGAGCATAGCTTGACAGAATCTCTGTTTCTTTACACCGTGGAATCTATGTAGCGATCCTAAATCAGGAAGTGGGTCAACACAATCGCCATCAGTGGCCAAAGATTTGGCGCACTGTCCACCGACAAGGGAAGGTGAGATGAAGGCTTTTTTAATGTACCCTGGTTTCTTGTTACCCTTCCCTGAAGACTCTTACCATTACCTAAGATATGAGACATGTTGGACTTGAATATTGGCTGATCTTTGTCAGCAGGGACGTCATACTTCAAACTGGCATCATACAGCTGCTTGTTCATTAAAATTGGTGATTTTAGGACCATGAAAATGATGAGGTACATCTGATTTACCAAATCGTATCATGAATTCGAATGTTATGTTATGTTATTTTGCATTCATATAGCGCTCTATATATCATTGGTATGACTTCAAAGCGCTGGTAGGTTGAACGCCCTCAGGGACCGTGGTCCAGGTCAGTTGAGAGAGCAAGGTGTCATAGGGTGCTTGGGTGAACCAATTATGTGAGCAGCCGATTCAATTGCCTGATGGTAGCTGCAGCCTCACATTAGGTGTGAAGGTATTGATATCAGTTGGATGTGTGCAGTCTGGGAGATGGACACCAAGACTGTGTTCTGGCTGCATTAAGCCTCTGTAGGACACTTATGAATGCAGCTAGACCGGTTGTCATGGGATATAGCTGCATTTTATTAGAATGATGAGGTGTTCATTGAGCAATGTTCATATGTAAACAGCTAGGCCGAAATTGATCGAGGGGTGTAGCTGCACTCTAATTGTGTGCTGCTGTGGAGTAGAGAGCAGCATAGTGATAAGGGAGGTGAGTGTTTGTGTGGAATTAAGATCTCAATGCTTGTGGTTGTGCATGCAAACTAATGGAATCTATTTACTGAAAAATATTTTTCTGTGATTCTTTGCAGAAATACCTACTGATCAAGACCCCCGATGAAGGGATTTATTCTCGAAACACTTTGGATCAATTAACTAAAATATTATATCCAAAATTGTGTGTGCACATAAAAAAAAAAGAAATAGAATGTTTAAACTGATATGAATCGATTATGCCTGAATTTCCTATGGGCTCAGCTCATAGTATAATGTTGTTTCTATAACACACCTATTTTGACCATTGCAATGAGATATACATTTCTATAAGATATCTATTCTATATTTGGCTATTTTGGCCTATGATAGTGTGCATTGCACGTGACTACCCTATCCTTGGAAACTTTTTCTCACTTTCATAATAGTAGGCTACACAGGAAGCATTCCATGACAAAAACACCAGTCAAATGACAAGACCACCCACCAATGCACAGCACAAGAATCATTGAAAAACAGCAGCAGGCCAAGAATGTTTAAGTGAGTAAGGGTAATGTTATATCTTGGACAGTGAGGTGAGTATGGTGGGAAGGTCATTAACTATGCAGGTGGAATAACCGTTGTTGTTGGCCATCTCCCATTGTAAGGCCCACGCACCCCTAGTGTTGTGGAAAGAGAGCCTTTATGTATGCCTGAATAAGTACCCAGTGAAAAAGAAAGCCAAACAGCATTGTAGAATGAGGCCTTCATACACAACAAACAATCCCATCATTAAATGCTTCTCTTTCCTATTGAAAGAGACTCTGGCTATCCACTGCTGCCATGGCTAAATGACAGAAAACGTGCAACACCACAGGAGGTGGAGTACAGCGAGACACACATAAGGAATAGGGGGTGCATAAAGCACATATTTGGGCTTCTCATCAGCGACTCATGTACAGCCCTGAGAATCTGCAGAAGATTGTCCTGGTCTACGCAATTATCATGATTTGGTCCTTTCTCTCTCATGCCTGCCGCTTGGCGGGCTGATTTGCATTTTACCCCAAGACTTCCCTTCCATACATTTTGACACAGTAATTTGTTGGTTTGGGAGATGTAAATTCATTTTTTCTCTTTAACTTCCCTTCTGGATTCATTCTAGATTCTTAGCAACACATATGCTTTTTTAGTGGAAAGTCTATGCTACCCAGAATTTCATATCCACTGCATCATCTTCACCCTAGAAGAACATGGTTGAGTGGAAGATAAACAAACCCTGTGGCTGGTAGTTGTTACTAAGCATCACACCTGAGGCATGTGATCTTTAGCCAGCTTTAAAAGCCTCAGTTTGCTACAGTTCAAAACTGGTGATTGGTGCACTGTTTCTGTTGTGGCCGGTCCCTTGTTCCTGGTTATTTATTCTTGGCTTATAATTCCTGGAACCCTGGATTTGGAATTTAGTGTGCACATTCGTTGTTTTGCTACCTGGATTCCCTTTCTGTCTTCTTTTGTTTTTCAGTCTGCACTTTCTGTTGTTTTTCTTTCATGTGAAACCCTGTTTGTCTGGGTTATATATTTCTTTGACTATGCTCTTTTCTGCAGTTAAGCTTATTCCTTTAGACAAATGTCATTGAGCGAATTCCTATATTGTACTCTTTTCCTTTTCTTCGATAGGTGTGAGTGTGTGTGTTGGGGTACTCATTTCATTTTCATTGCTAGAGTTCCTTGACTCCCCCCCGGAGTCTGTTCTTAGTTTTCCCTTACACTTTTCTTTCTGCGTTCCCTATTGACTGCTAGGTGTAGTGCGCCATTATGTCCAGCTCCTGTGTGAATGCCTGTGTTTTCCTGACTATCCTCTGAACAATATGTCTGCTTGTCACTTGTCAGGCATTTTATGCATTAGGTTATTCTTCTTTTGCTGGTGCAGACTTTCTGGATCCATGTTTGATCAGAAGGTTGTTGACATTCCAGGTGATGTTTCTCATCTGCGTGAGTATTGTCTTTATGTTGCCTTATATAAATACCATCAGTTGTGTCAGTTCACAGACCGTGTCGTTGCTTGTCCTATGTTTTGGCTTAGCACTGACAGTACCTTTAACAGCAATATTGGATGAGGAGCTTACTGAAATTCCTTGTAATCATAAGGAGCTTCAAAGTGCTTATCCCACATCCCTTTTCATATATTTGTATCAATAATAACAATAATTAATAATAATAATAATAATAATAATAATAATAATAATAATAATAATAATAATAATAATAAGAAGAAGAAGAATAATAATAGTAGTATAATCGTATTCTTATCATGTCCTGCTCGTACATCCTACATGTTACTGTACATGCATCTTGGTCCCTGAGTGCATGTTGTTTCTACTCACTCTGTGATCTTGTGCACATTTCCCTTACCAAATCCGCTGCCAATTGTCCTTCTATGACACAATGACCAGCCCACTATTCCCACACTACGGGTTTTCTGAACATTCAGATAGCTAGCATTCAATTTTGCACGTGGATGTGTTTATTTGAAAACTGTATATTTCAAAATGAAAGGTGCTAATACCTCTAACAAGTTTTTACAGAATGTCTAGTTCTGACACACATTAACTCATTGTTACTCACGGGCATTTAAATGCAGAATATTTTTCCCACTGGATGTCACAGCCTACTTTGTCACATCCTATTTCAGTCTGTTGCTCTGATCCTGATTCTCTGTCGAACAGCAGAAAACAACACATTGTTAGGCTTACTACAGACTTACTAGCGTATCTCTACTGTTGAATCCCAAATATCAAATTACAGCGCTTCTCAGATTTAACTGTTTGATGAAAGAAACATAAATAAGGAAGGGTCCATTACAAAACTTCTGTGTCCTACCCTCAGACATTCGAATACCCCTCAGTACCAGAGCAGAATTGTGTACCTAATGCTAAGAAGTCTACTGTGAATAGTTTGTTTAAGGAACACTCAGACAAAGTAAGTAAAGAAAAGAAGAGACCACAAAACCTACAAGCAGTAACTGACACTGGGAAGTCAGGGGACATCCTGATTGTTAATGCAGGGCCCAGCTCTGATGCTACCATACCTCCCACTGTGTGTCCCACTATTGATGTACAGTTAATGCAGGATATGCTTAAAACTCTGATCCAGGTTTTATGACAAGAATGTGTTTCTTTACAAGAGGAAAATCAAACGTCACAGTCTTTACTGAATACAACTCCGACTTTATCCCTTGTTGATGTGAACACTGTCCAGTCCCTGAGTAAATAGGCTCCTGAAGACGTGGACGTTTTGACAAAACTTAGTTGTAACTGAGTAAAGTTCAAATAAAAAAAATAAAAAAATAGGCCTTAATAGACCATGATCTTTGTCAGTATATAAGATCATCTGGGACTGCATGTGTTTTTCTAGTGAAGCACCTAATACAGGTGCAGTTTCTGACATTTATCCCCCTGTTTGTCAGAGAGGTCAGTTAGCTGAAGAGATGCTGAAGAGATGCTAAGCACTCATTTGCCTAGGATTTCCTGTGTAGCTGCTAATCACAATCCTGAACTACCACACACCCAAGCTTCTGGTTTTCACACAATGCACAAGATTGGCCTACATACATTCAGGCCCTTCCGGCTAGTGATCCAGCTGCTGAGATTGAAGTAAGTGCTATAGCTAATGTGGAACATGATCCTAACACTGTGATCACTCTTCCTCCTACCAGCGTGAGTCACAACAAACAGTTAGTGAAAGTACAGATGCCATGCTCTAAGGAACTCAAACCACCATTTGCAGAACCAGAAACCTTGCTGGTGGATCCAAAACTGTCAGTTGTTAATGCACTATTTTCAGAGGCTAAGAGAGATGAGTGGGCAATTGACAAAATCTAGACTACCACAAAAGATATTCAGTTGCATCCAACGTTGTAAGGAACTGCAAAGGTGCAATTCGATCACTGGTTACTGGTGGCAAGGAGTCTACTGCCCTAGAGGTTTCTCCTGCTGCCACGCTACCAATCAGTCTTTCGGCCCCCAAATCTTCGGCATGCCTTCTTTTAACATCTGACTCTCCTGCATTCCATTCCTTTCTTAGTTCCCAATTGATTGTTAGGAGTAGTGAGCTATTGTGTCCAGCTCCTGTGTGAATAAATATGTTTCCCACATTATCCTGTAAGCACTATTCATACTTGTCCCTTGACATGTGTCTTATTATGTGCTATCAGAAGTACCTGTTTTCTGAATGGGTTCTGTAGTCAGACATGATAACACTGAACCTGCAGGTGCTGTTCCAATTTCAGGCAACCGTCTCATGTGTGAAGGTGCTGAAATCCAGGAAAAGGGGTGTGGTGTCCAAATGTCATGTAGCTAATAATGTCCAGAGGGTCCGAACAGGTAACTATGAAAAAGTATGTGCAGATTGGTGAAAAGCTGCAGAAATGTATAAGGAACAACGCTTCGCAAAGCCACCAACCAACACACATTTTATGACTTGTGCTGAAATCTGGGGAAAGGGGTGGGGTGTTTGACTGTCATGTATCCTATAATGTCCGAAACAGGTAACTATGCAAAATGTGGTGCAGATTGGTGAAATGGTGTGGAATTGTATAAGGAACAACGCTTGGCAAAGTCACGAGGTCACAAACACATTTTGACTTTTGCTAAAATCTAGGGAAAGGGGTGGGGTGACCAAATGTCATGTAGCCGGTGATGTCCAGAAGGTCCTCACAGGGGACTGTGCAAAATTTGTGCAGATTGGTGAAACAGTACAGAATTGTATAGGGAACATACGCAAAGCCACAAACCCACCCACACATGTTTACTTTTCCTGACATCCAGTTAAAGGGGTGATGTGTCCAAATGTCATGTAGCCAATAATGTCCAGAGGGTCCTAACAGGTGACTGTGCAAAATGTGGTGCAGATTGGGGAAACAATGTGGAATGGCAAAGGGAACATACGCAAAGCCACAAACCCAAAAAAACAATGACTTTAGATGAAACCTTGGGAAAGGGGTAGGGTGACCAAATGTCATGTAGCCAGTGATGTCCAGAGGGTCCTGACAGGTGACCTTGCACAATTGGTGCAAATTGGTGAAACAGTGTGGAATTGTATGGGGAGCATACGTGAAGTCCCATCCCGCACCCAAATGTTCTGTTTTTTTTAAATCCGGGAGAGGGGTGTGGGGTCCAGATGTCATGTAGCCACTAATGTCCACACTTGTCGTAACAGGTGACTGTGTAAAATGTGATGCAGATTGGTGAATTAGTGTGGAATTGTTTAGGGAACCCACACAAAGCCACAAACACACAGACCCAGAGACTTTTGCTGAAATCCTGGGAAAGGGCTGGGTCGTCCAAATGTCATGTAGCCATTAATGTCCAGAGGGTCCTAACAGGTGACTGTGCAGAATTTGGTGAAGATTGGTGAAAGAGTGTGGAATTGTATGGGGAACATACATGAAACCACAAAGCCACAAACCCACACCCAAATTTGCACTTGTGCTGAAATCCAGAAAATGGGGTGACATGTCAAAATGTCATGTAACCTGCAACAATCTGGAGGGTCCTAACAGGTAGCTATGCAAAATGTTGTGAAGATCGGTGAAACAGTGTGTAATTGAATACAGAACAATGCTTTGTCAAGTCACAAACCCAAAAACAAATGTTTACTTGTGCTGAAATTCAGGGAATGATGAGGTCTGTCCAAATGTCATGTAGTCAGAAATGTCTGGTGGGTCCGAACAGGTAACTATGCAAAATGTCGTGCAGTATGCTGAAACAGTGTGGAATTGTATAAGGAACAACGCTTGGCAAAGCCATAAAGTTACAAACACATTTTGACTTTTGCTAAAATCTAGGGAAAGGGGTGGGGTGACCAAATGTCATGTAGCCGGTGATGTCCAGAAGGTCCTCACAGGGGATTTTGCAAAATTGGTGCAGATTGGTGAAACAGTGAAGAATTGTATAGGGAACATACACAAAGCCACAAAGCCACCCACACATGTTTACTTTTCCTGACATCCGTTGAAGGGGTGAGATGTAGCCAATAATGTCCAGAGGGTCCTAACAGGTGACTGTGCAAAATGTGGTGCAGATTGGTGAAACTGTGTGGAATGGCATTGGGAACATACGCTAAGCCACAAACCCAAAAACCCAATGACTTTAGATGAAACCTGGGGAGATGGGTAGGGTGACCAAATGTCATGCAGCCAGTGATGTCCAGAGTGTCCTGACAGGTGACTATACACAACTGGTGCAAATTGGTGAAACAGTGTGGAATTGTATGGGCAACATACGTGAAGCCACAACCCACACACAAATTTGCAAGTGTTTCTGAAATCTGGGAAAGGGGTGTTGTATCCATATGTCATATAGCAAGTAATATGTGTCTCTCAGTTAAACGCCTGATCAGGGAGAATCGTGTGTACGTCTTGACGTCACTACGTTCTCATGTCGTTTCCACGGGACGCAGCTGAGACTACTACAAGCCCAAGTATTCATGGGTCTTGTAGTCAATGATGATCACATAGAAGAATTGTGCATAAATGCATTTTCCTTTTGTAATGTTTTGAATTTAGGACACTATGTTTGTATCCTACACCAGATACTGATGTGCACACGGTGATATGGTAGGCTAACAATACACTTGAAAGAAGTAAGAAGACATTGAATGTAGACATTAAGCACATAAGGTCTTGGTGTTTATATGGTCCAGATCCAGGTGTGATCAGGGCTTGAGTAAAAATAATCCCATGGGCTAAAAAGTAATAGTAGAATATGTATGTAGCAGTCCTGCCTTGTTACATATTACACAAAATAACACATGATATTGATATGCATGTCTGTCTTGTTTCAATTTTTTAGATCTGTGTTGGGAGCATAATTTTGCCCCTAGTATACAACACGTATAAACATGACTGCCGGGGAAAAAAGAGAAAGTGTCCTGAAGACAGAATCTAAGATGAAATACAAAGGAAAGTAATTTGATTGTATTAGGAAATGAAGCATAGATACTAGAAACACATGTTTAGTGTTGGCACATTTGTTTTCCAAAAGAAGAGGAGAAAGTTGAATTAAGAACGCACAACTAAGTGTGTCCACATGTTATGGTTGATTTCACAAACATAACGGAGGGTGTTTTGATGCATACTTAATGAAATGGTGAAAAGATGTATTGATGTGTGAACCATTAGGGTTCTTTTATATGTATTATTGTGTTTTATAATCATGTTTTATGAGTTTGATAGACATTAAAATATATGTTATTTTTTGAAAGACCGTGTGTGCCTACCTAAATATTGAATGGGTAGCGTGTATGTGTAGGGGGCAGGTGCTATAGACAGACTTGTATGGGGAACATACATGAAGCCACAAAGCCACAAACCCACACCCATATTTGCACTTTTGCTGAAATCCAGAAAATGGGGTGACATGTCAAAATGTCATGTAGCCTGCAACATCTGGAGGGTCCTAACAGGTAACTATTCAAAATTGTGTGAAGATCGGTTAAACGGTGTGTAATTAAATACGGAACAATGCTTTGCCAAGTCACAAACCCAAAAACAAATGTTTACTTGTGCTGAAATCCAGGGAATGATGAGGTGTGTCCAAATGTCATGTAGTCAGAAATGTCTAGAGGGTCCGAACAGGTATCTATGCAAAATGTGGTGCAGTATGCTGAAACAGCATGGAATTGTATAAGGAACAATGCTTTGCCACAAACCCACAATCACATTTTGACTTTTGCTGAAATCCGAGGAAAGGGTAGGGTGTCCAAATGTTATGTAGCCAGTAATGTCCGCAGGGTCCTATCAAGTAACTGTGCAAAACATGGTGCAGAATGGTAAAACGGTGTAGAATTGTATGGGGAACATAAGGGAAGCCACAATTTGTGGTGATGCGTTGTTCCTTATGCAATATATACTTTAATCAAACCCACCTTGTACGTTAATAACTAACTAGAACATGCTATAAAATGCACTCTATGGAAGGAGCACAGAATATGCAAATATAAAATAGATGCAACACTCTGGGTAATGAGACAGGAGGAGAAAGGGCAATTAAAAGACCACAATGTTCAATAAGGATATATTCTTGGGGAAAATACTGGTTAAAATTGACCTGGCCAGTCTCTAGGGCCCATAAATGGACCAAGGGGGCTTGCAGCAGTCAATGGTACATTTTTGCAGTTCTTGGTCCAGCAGTGCCAAATCAGCCTTCTGAGTGCTCTGGGACCCAATCCAGGGGCTCAGGGACAAGATGGGCCATTGTTCTCAGGTGCCCAACCCGAGGGGAGGTTGGCACACAACTGCAGGTGACCTTCAACACAGTGAGGTCCTGGGTAACGCCGTGGCTGGCAGAGAGGCAGTTCCTAGGTCAGCCGCAGATCACCCCTGATGGTCCCTGCGGATGGTTAGGAGTCAGAGACAAAATCTGACTTCAAGTACCTGCCTTTACCTCACAACTGGAGGGCTTTAGGAAGTACTGCTCTTTCAGCAGTATCTAGCAAAATCTTCTCAAGTGATTATCCAAAAATGTTTCAAGATGATTCAAAATAGTCTTGTGAGACACCCCCCATTATAGGTAAAGGTCTCCAGGATATTGGACCAAAGCTATCCTGCTTGATGGGTCTAATATCTGCTATTGAAATTAGCAGACTTTGACCTTCTGTCCCACTCAAAGTGGCTTGCCAAAGGACATAGAGGGGGCAGGACAAATTCAAGATGATTGAAGTCTCCTTCCTTAGAACAGAGTTCCCTTGACTACCCTACTCCGCCCTCTTCCTTTCTCTCTGAAAACAAAGGGCTTTAGAAATACAGCCCCTTGGTTTGAGGCCTGGCTCTTTGTGAATGGGTGTGCCCTTTGAATCCTATTTCCAGGCCTGCATCATGTAGCATGTCTGTCCCTGGAGAAGGTTGTTACCAGCCCTTACAAAGAAACAAAGAACGGCTATACCAAAAGATTACATTCCTGAAAGTAGGGCAGGGTCTAGCCTGTCTGGGAGAATACACATAAAACTTCCACAACAGAACTGGGCCCATAGGGATGACATATTTGTGAAATGTGATGAATCCTGTGGAGTCATCACCAAACCCCAGCCTAACATCTACACCCATGTGACCATGGGAAGCCAGCCGCTACCTGATGGGGTGGTTTCAAGGGGGAGGATTAAATAGGAGGAGACGACTATCAAGGGGAAAGGGTGTCTCCACTAGGAGAGACATGGTATTCATCTTCTTCTGAGGATGAAGATGAAATAATTCCGAAATATTTAATGGCATACTATCAATGTACCAATCCCTCTAAAATCAATGTTCAAATAACCTGTTCTAAAAAGCCAGTTAATCAGAACAAATTTGGTGCCTCAGAAATGCAAGAATTGAAGATGAAAACCTTGAACTGTCCTGATTCTGCCTTTTAGCGAAAACCTCACTATAATTAGGAATTGCAGATTCCTTTCACAACCTCCCCTCCCTCTAATATCTCTGTTCAGAGAACAGACTAACTTAAGTGAAAACAACATGAAACAACTTAATGTTACTACTTTCTGTATGGACTTCACTTCCCACAATGCTAAAATTACTTGGACAAAGAAGAAGAGGAGCTCAGAGCCAGTGGGCACTCAGAATAGTGACTATCCAGAGGTGTGGCTTAGTCATTGCCAATTAGAACACCTGAGCAGGATATTTAAATCCCAGAATGAGGCCCAACTGTGTTGTGAGAATGAAACAGAGGAAGAAACCGTTTATTTATGGCCATACAGGAGCCGCCACAGAGAGAAGCCCACCAGTAGAAAACCAGAAGAAAAGTAGAGTATGCGCAGCTGAGAATGAGACATGGTCCTGAAGGAGCATGTGGCAGACCAAGGAAGCAGCAGAAGATCAACAGAGCTGTCATCACTTCTGGAGTCTGCCACACAACTTAACTGAGTCTTGCAGAAGTGCGAGAGAAGGCAGACTGACTGCAGAAGCACTGCCACAAAGCCTGACAGCCAGAGGGAGTCACCGCGAAGAACCAGTGAGACGGAAGACAGTGAATGCTGACCCTGGGGTGCTCCGTGCATGACAGCTGTCACAAACCAATCATTTTGAATACCGAACAATTCACAAATCAAAGCAGAACATAGTTAATGAATACAAAGTAATTAAAGAAGTCAAAGCTAAGTGGCAAAGAAGAAAGTTCCCTTATAAGGGACTACAAAAGGGGAACATTTATAACCAGTGCTACCCACAGCCAAGACGCTGTCAAAAGACTATGGGACACTACAAGAGGGGAACATTTATAACCAGTACTACTTACAGCCAAGAGTTTGTTAAAAGACCTTGGTCAAACTACCAGTGGGCAGAGGCTGCAGGCAGACCGGATCAAGAAAATCCCTGGGAAAAGCTCATAACCAACATTAACATCAGCCAAGAAGCTGTGAGAAACCCTTAATAAAGTAACCAAAGCAGAAATACAATTTTGAGAGATATGCTTTTGGGAAAGCTCATATCTCGCATTGCCAAAAACCGAGAAATTGTGAAACCTCACTGAAAGACTCGTGTGGTGAATACTAGAATCAAGCCATCAAGTTTGAAGTTAGTGGTAGGATATTTCTTCCTGGCAGGTGAGTAGTCCAGGAAAGAAGAGGATGGCTTGATGTATTTGTGGCAGACATGTGTGGAAAAAATATTTGTTGAATGAAGAGAATGTAGGGGTCCTTACTCTCCTCTATCTCTATCTCTACCTTTGGTGCTCCTCAGGGGTCTAACCTCTCTCCCTGGTTGTTCAACCAATACCTAACACTTCTTGCCCACTGTATTGCCGCTCTTTGCCCCAACTTTCAGTGCTATGTGGATAACACTCAGCTCATTTTCAGGCTCCCTTCAGGCATCTCTTTTCCTTCTCTCATCTCTGACTGTCTGTCTGCTATCCAGGAGTGGTGTGGCACCAATGATCTCTGCCTTTATGCCAGTAAGACTGAGATTCTCCTCATCGGCACACCTGCTCCCTCCTTTCCTGTCACTCTCTGGCCGTCCTCTCTTGGCCCTCTTCCTGCTCCCACCTGTGAAGCTAAAAACGTCGGGGTCATCTTCGACTCCACACTCTCCTTCTCACCTCACATCTCTGATGTCTCTAACAAGTCACACTACCAGCTGCACCTCCTCAGAGGTATTCTTCCTTTCCTCTACTTCCCCCAGAAGCTCACTGTCTCCAGAGCTCTGCTTCTCTCGAGGCTTGACTACTGCAACAGCCTCTTTATAAATCTACCTACCTCTACTCTCCGCACTCTGCAACTCATCCAAACAGGACTGTGAGACTTGTCCTTGGCCTCAAGCCCAGGGATCGTATCTCTCCAGGACTGAAATCTCTGCATTGGCTCCCAGGGGCTGCGAGGATTAAGTTAAAAACCCACTGCATTGTACACAAGGCCTTCTGGGGCCTGGGGACTAAATACCTTCAACTCTCTCTTCGTAAATATCTTCCTTCTCGAGCCCTTCGCTCATCCACCTCCAATTCCCTCAGGGTCAGTCGCTTCTCCAAGCAACATGTTGGTGGTCGGTCTCTTTCTTTGGCTGGGACCTCCCTCTGGAACAGCCTCCCTGCATCTCTGAAACTTGAGGAGAACCATCTCCGGTTCCCAAAGCACCTCAAGACCTTCCTCTTTGCTTCTGCTTTCTCTCTTCCTCTCCCCTGCTGAACTCCTGGCTGAATCTGAATTGCACTGGTCACCTGGCTACCCTCTGTTCTCGGGCCCAGGTCCTCTCCTCGACAGTTGCACACCTGCACTGTCCCCCTGGGATCCCCTTTGCACTCGGGGGCTGTTTCTGTATCCCTACAGCCCCCTACTAGCATCTGACACCTGATGTCTGCACTTACCCATGCACTTGCCACCACCTGGCTACACTTGTTATTTATTGTATTCATTGTTTTTTATTTATTTTAATGTTATCCTATGTAGTGCACTTCCCCCTTGTAACGCTCACCTGATTCTCGCAGAGGCGCCGGTCTTGACTGGGCGACTACCGTATCTTCAAAGGTGATGTGTAGCACCCGGTTGGCTCTTTGGGCTGGACCTCTGTGCACTGTATGCCTGACGTGTAGAGTAAGATGTCTGCAGATAGAAAATATGGGGTTAATGAACTGGGGTTATTGGGGTGTCCCTATTTCTTTCCTCTTCTCCTCTCCTGTAGACCCCAAAGGTTAGCGCTCTCACCTTAGGTAAGTGAATGCCGAGCTCTCCATCTGCCTCGGGGCAGGGTGCTGTAGCCAGTTTCTTCACTGGATAGGTAGCGCAGGCCTCTTGACTTCAGAGGACTGTTGTCCGTCGTCTACTGCACGAACGGTAAGTTTCGAGTCATTCAAATGTCTTTTTAAAGTCTTTAGTAATGATGTCTCTTGTTTTGCAGGGTTCCGGCGATGGCGGATGACGGGCTGAAGTGAGTTGAAGATGGAGCCCGTGTGATGAATAGAAGCGCCTGGAAGCACGTGAGTAAGCGCTTGTTGCCTGCTTCACGATGCGCTCTAACTGTCTTTTTATTTTGCAGGTACGAGTTCGGAGCGGCTGCAGGGTGCCGGAATACCCACTGGATTAGATGTGGAAAGGAGTAATGGCACGTGAGTATTAAAGTTCCCCAATGTCTTTAAACGCACCTTAATTTGTCTTTCAGATGCGGATGCAGCGCCGAAGGCCTCCGGAGCGTGCGAAGAGTTGGTAAGCTTTTGTCTTTCAGATGCCGGAATGCAGTATGAAGACCTCCGGAGCGCACGAAGAGTAGGTAAGCCTTTGCCTTTCCGATGCCGGAATGCTAACCTGTTCTTTCTTGTCTTTATAGGTGTTGCTGAAGACTGGATTCAGGATGGTAAGCCTTTGCCTTTCAGATGCCGGAATGCTAACCTGTTCTTTCTTGTCTTTATAGGTGTTGCTGAAGACTGGATTCAGGATGGTAAGCCTTTTTCCTTAGGCCCAGGACTGGATGCAGAAGACACGATGAGCGTCCTGCTGCAGAGGGTGCAGAATAACGCAAAGCAAGATTCATCCACCGGGTGTGGTTTAAATAGCCTCCTGTAGTGCTTAGGTGTCTCCTTCCACAGCCACGCCTAAGTAAGAAAAGAGTTCCTGGTAAGAAAATAGTCCCTGCCTTCCAGAAGAGTTCCAGTGTTCTAAATCTAGGGAGTGGCTCCAGCCCCACCCAACAGGAAAAGTAGTTCCAAACAGAAGAGGATCAGAGGCTCAACTGGCAGGCAAGTAAGCAGCATGGTCTGCTGCAGGTAAGTCCACCCAAGCATTATGAGCCTGGCGCTTCCAGCGCTGGGACTGGGCATATTTATGAGCCTGGTGCCACTGGCGCCAGGACTGGGTCCAAAAGGTCCCAATTGGGACTGGTTGGCACTCGGAACCTGGGTTATGGATCTGCTTCCAAGGAAGTTGGGAAAACCCTGACCTTTTGGAAGCAGAGATCATGACACCCCTCCCCTTTCCCCCTCGCACTTTTCCCTCTCCCCCCTCCCATGCACTTGCACAATCTCAATGTCACCTGGCCTAGTGGGATTGTTGTCTCTGTCTTACCTATGTTCCCCCTCCCTTGCCTCGTCGCACCTTGAAACATTTGTGTATAGGTGCGTTATAAATGCCATATCATCTCATATCATATCATACTTTATCATTTGCTGACAAGCAGTAGCATCACTGAGGCAAGTCGTTGTTTGCTATCCTGACAAAAGAGATTTATTTCAAGAAGAGGTATTGAGAAAGAATGGCATGCTATCTTAACAAGAAAAAGTTTCTTTTGATGAAAGTCATATATGATGAAAGAATAATTGTATTTTGTATTTTGAAGCTGTGTTTTGAGGAGAAAGCCAATCATCCTTGCAAGCGGTATTTTGTGGAATACACTGAGTTGTTTGAATTGTCAACCAGCTGTGGTGAAAAGGACCTTGTTTGTTTCTCCAAGAAAGACACGGTGGTAGAAAAATACTTTTCTATTCTTGGACAGAACTTTGTTGAAACAGAACTGTGATTTAAATATTCCTGAATTGATCCAGGGGAAGGGAATACAATCCTAACCACAAGGAGTGCTTTCAAGAACATTTGCATTGAATTGCAAGACTGTTTTGTTAAACTACATTGTTGCCATATTTTCCTTGTATAATGCTATTGTATGTATTAGTGTGAGTGCCAGAGATATATTGGACATTAGGTCAATTTTCTTTAGTTTTAGCTTGCTAGGTAGGGTCTTCTCTATTAGGTTGGGGAAAGCTAGGCGTTCATCAAACCCCCTTTTAACTTTGCATAAATGGCAAACTTTTGAGAAAATGTTTCCTTTGTATCCATCTCACATTTCTGACTCCTCACAAATATCAATTTAATGTGGCTGGGATAACTCTGAGTGATACTGGCCACTAACTCAGGTATGGCTTATTTTGTTTACAGTTCAGCATGCCACCAGGACAGAATCTTCAGAGGTATGCAGTTTATGGAGCAGGGGTGCATATTTCAAATGCAGCCCCTATGCTGCAGAGACTTGGATGCCACTGCAGCTGTCAAGTGACCTCTGAACCTGCTCTATGCCACTGGTAGAGCAGGTGCTGCAAATCAGGATACTGATGCAGCAGGGCATAAGTGCACACAATGCTTTTGGCATGGAGCTTAAGAAAATGAGCAGATTTCCCTACAAGAGATGCAATTACCTATTACCCGAATCATTTTGTTATTAAATAAAAATCTAAAAAAGCTGTGACTTTCACATCCTTGCCACATAGCAATTCATCACAGCTGCAATCCTGCACAACATGTGCATTAGGAGGACTGTCCCGAAGCCTCCAGAGGATGGCAACAATTACCTTGACTGTGGACGCAGATGATGCAGGTAATCAGAGGCCACCACAAGGTGGATGTGATGATGCAATTGGTGGAAGCATCATCATGTGCTCATTCAGTGCTTGTTTTGAATACAAATGAATACACATTTCCCTTCACTACAGCTTTACTAAAAGTCCATCTATAAGAGATACTTAATGACAACCGAATGTATTTGTTGGAACGCAGGGTTTTTATTGAACAGAAAGGTTGTATACGAATTGATCGTTTTACAACTGCTCGAATGACAATTGACCTTTTCACAATTGACCGAATTGTGAAGGTCAATTGTACCATATATCTGGGGGGAAACCCCCCACAACCCCCCACCCAACGCCAAACCCCCCAAAACCCATATATATATATATATATATATATATATATATATATATATATATATATATATATATATATATATATATATATATTACCAAACCATTATATATATATATATATGTGTGTATATATATATATATATATATATATATATATATATATATATATATATATATTCGGTCAATTGTGAAAAGGTCAATTGTGACCCTTTAAATTCGGTCAATTGTTCATTCGAACAGTTGTAAAAGACCAATTTGGGTAATACCAACAGAAATGCACCCATAACCATCCGCATCCCGCATCCCACATCTCCAAACCTCATGCCTACTCGCCTTCTAAATCCCCACCCACCTCCAATATCCCCTACACCCATGCCCACCCTGTGCGCACATCTCCAACACTCATGCCCACCCACCTCCTACATCCCCTAAAGAGTAACTGGACTAACGATTGTGGGGCGGATTCAAGATAACCTTTGCATTTGGGATTATCTACAAGTGCAGTGCAGTGCCTTCTATAGGACCACTATACACTGGGCTAAAAATGCTAATCTCAGCTAATCTCAGCGTAACTATTAATGAGGGCAGGGCACTTTTAGGTGGGTATCATCTTGGAGGTAAGAAGCTCTTGTAAGCAAAATATCTTGATGTTGTGAACGTTTTTAGAACTCCTCACTGAGACCAGCCATATCAAACAGTATTTACTATAAAACAGGAATATACTCTACCTAGAATACGATGCTTTGGGGGACATTATATATTTGTGCTCAAGTTATAATGATATGTAGTGGACTGAAGGTGAAGACATTCTTGAAAGTGGGTATAGTGAATATATACTATCAATAATCCTTGACAGAGACACACTTATGATTTCTTCTGTCATAAAACTCCTATTTTAAATGAGTAAATCGATAGTTTTTACCATCAAATGAATATATATATATATCGATTTTTCATTTTTTGAGCTGTTGATATAATTATGATTTCCACTGAAGTAAATCTTATTGTGGTATTTCACACATAAACCAGATACATGTTTAGATGATGTACTGCAATGACTGATATTTGTGGTTTTATAGTGCATTGGCACGGACATAAATAGAATTGACTGACTGAGTAAATCGTCCAAAAAGATGCAGGAGTCTCGACTGAATGACTATATACACACATCTTCAAGAATGAGGCTAAGCAAGAAAGTCTCTTCATTTATATTGCTATGTGCGTTTAATGATATTACGTTTTTGCTTTGCTCCAGGAATCCAGTTGTTTCTTTAAGGATTGGCTGTCGAGTTTCATGCTGGAAATGACCCGTTCCAAAATATGAACTCATAGGTTCATGGAAATTATTACATTTTGAAATGGCCCCTTGTGCATTCTATTGTCCTAGAAAGTATTGCAGGTAGGCTGGGTCCGTCATGGAAAGCCAATTGTTAATGGACTGAGGCCACCATCCTAACAGTAAGAGTTGAACCGTTGCCTTTGCGCTTCACACATCAGCTCGATGTTGCATTGGTAAATGTCCTACTCTCTGAGGAGGATTACCTCATAGAGTATTACACAATGACGGCCACAGGTTTGAATACTATTAAAAAGTCATTTGCATTGTACTTTTCATATAAAAATCCCTTTGCTATTTCTTAAACACATGCTCTTTGTTCACTCCCCGAAGATAAGATCATGAGCAATGTATTTAATTGTACATATCATTAAAAAAAAAGTTTAGCCGACACGTGTTTCGACCCAATGGTCTTCCTCCAGGCTGTATTATTCATGTGTGACCCTCTTTTTTCTTCGGGTAACATATTGTTGCGAATAGCTTACGTTAAAGTTAACACAATTCTGATTCCTATGTGTTTTTACCGAGCCGCAAGTGGGAAGCAAAGTTATATCGTGAACGCTTGAGGGTCACACATGAATAATACAACCTGGATGAAGACCTTTGGGTCGAAACACGTATCTGCTACACTTTGTTTTGAATATATGTACAATTAAATACATTGCCGTTGTACAGATTGGCTGTTTTTATACTGGCATCATGATCGTTTGTTTGTTTGTTTTATTCATTTATAATGCGCACCAGACCCGAGGGTAAGAGGGCGCAGCAGTACAGGGTATGCAAAGCTTACAAGGGTTACAATAGTTACAAATTGCAATTTGCATGGTGATAATACTATAGACAGGTTAGGCAGTAAAGCAGTAAATTATATACAGGTATTATACAGAATTATACAGTAAGTTATATACAGGATATGATATTTATATAATGCTTGCCGGGAGTGTAACATCGGGGCAAAACAGTACAGAGTAATTTACAGTATACAGTCTGTATCTGTAACAAAGGCAAGAGAATGGCAGGGGGTACTGGTTAGTTGATCGATTGCTTCAAGTGATTGATGTAGTTGGCTCTGAATTTAAGATAGGATTTCTCAGCACCTATAGTTTGGGGCAGTGAATCCCATACTTGGGCCGCCCGGACGGGGAAGCTAGCACCTCCGGCCTTAGTCAATTTAAATCTCAGAATGATAAGGGTATTGGCATAGGTACTTCTTGAGGGTCAGGATGATCTTCTTTCTGTGAATCTATCAGAGAGATAGGGTGGAGCAGCGTTGTTCAGGGCTTTGTAAGTGAGGGAGGCAACTTTCAGTAAGATTTTGTCTCGGGTCGACAGCCAGTTGTTATTCCGCCTTGTCTTAGAGATGTGGGTTTGTTTAGGGATGCAAAGAGCTGCTCTCAGGGCATTGTTTTGTAGAATTTTTATTCTATGTGGGATGAATTTGTTAGCCCCAATATATAGGGCATTACAATAATCGAGTCTAGAAAGGATGAGGGCTCTCACTAGGATTATACAGTTCTCATCAGAGATTAAGTGTTTACCAGCTCTGATAAGCTTACATGTGTAAGCTGTGGCTGAGGCCAGAGAATTCACCTGTTTGTTGAAGGGGAGGGTGGAATCTAGGTAGAAGCCAAGAGTCTTCACTTCCTTGGCAACATTAATAGTGTTTCCATCGATCTCAAGGCATGGTATTTCTGGCCTAGTTTTTTGAGGGAGGAGTGTGTGCCTAGAATGATTAGCTCTGTTTTGTCATCATTCAGGCATAGACCATGGGTTGCCATCCATGCCTGGATGATGAGATACACCCTATTTACCAAGGCCAAATCCTTGTTGTAATCCCCAGAAAGTGGGAGGAGGACCTGGGTATCATCTGCATAATTAGTTTAGGTGATACAAAGAAGGTCCAGATCATCAAAAAGGGGCTTAGTAAATATGTTGTATAGTGTCAGAGATATGCAGGAACCTTGTGGAACACCGCACAGGATGGGGATGGGGTCCGCTGCATCTGAGGGGGAGAACAACCTCATAGTCCTTTGATTTAGGAAATATTCGACCCATAGTATGGCTTCTTCGGAGAAGTGAGCTGCAGAGATAAGGTGGTTGCAGAGGACTTTGTGGTTTACAAGGTCGAAGGCGGCCGAGAGAATCAAAAGTAGGAGGAGTGCTGTTTGACCTTTGTCTCTTAACTCATCAATTTGGGCCTTCAAGTTGATGAGCCCAGTCTCAGTTCCATGTTGTGGGCGGAAGCCAGACTGCCTTATTACTAGGAGCTTATGTTGTTCTAGACATTTTTGCATTTGGGTGTATGCAATCTTGTCCACGATTTTTAGCAGAAAGGGGACTGTCGTTATGGGGCGGTAGTTGGTGGGGATGAGGGGGTCGAGGGATTGTTTTTTTTTAGTAAAGGCAGTACCCATGATTGTTTCAGGTTGGATGGCACAATGCCTGAGGTGAATCAGGCATGCACGAGCTTAGATATGAAGGGCGAAAGTTCCCTGGCAGCATATTTTATGAGTTGTGCCAGGCACAGGTCACCTTGACAATTGGAAGGCTTAAGAGAGAGAATAGTTTTCTCCACCTCCAGGATAGATGTTTTGGTAAATCTGAATTGGCTAGTTGTATTTTGTTCCAGTGGGGGTGGGTTGGTGTTAAGTATTGGTGGCTGATTGAGGGTAGCTTTCTTAGCCACAATTTTCTTTTGAAGCATGGTCACTTTGTTGGTCAATGCTTGTTGTATTTCTGTGCACCAGGCTTTGTCTTTTGTACATATATCAGAAGTGGGAGTGGGCGACTCTAGTTCTTTTACAATTGAAAACAGCTCCCTCAAACTTGAGTTGGCTGTGGCTAGGTGCTTATTATATGAGTTTCATTTGGACAGGACAATTTCTTTTTTATAAAGTGAGGAGATTTCGGTAAGTTTATTTTTATGGCCTTCTGTGGGTGAGATTCTCCAGGAGGATTTGCAACTTCTTTTGAGTTAACAGAGGTCTTTTAGTTCAGGGGTGAACCATTTATTGAGGTGATTTTTTGGTTTGCAAGGTCTGAGTTTGAGAGGAGCTATGTTGTCAAGTGTGGAACGGAAGATTTTGTTATACTCTTCCACAAGTAACTCTGGATTTAGGTGTTCATCTAGTTGGTTCAGGGTGGGTAAAATAGCAGGGATCACTTTGTCTTTAGTGATACTCTTTTTGTTCCTGGTCGGGCATGAGGGGGCCATATTGGCTGCATGTAGGAGTGGCCTGATGGTGGATAAATCAAAGGTTACCAGGTAGTGGTCCGTCCATAATAATTGGGAGATGGAAGTAATGGCTGCAGAGCAGTTATAATCTGCCTGCAATCGAGGGTTTTCCCTCTGTTGTGGGGGGATCCACAATTTTTTGGGCTAGTCCCAATTCCGTGAGGGTATTAGCCACATTGGAGGCATGTTTGTCTAAGGGGTCGTTATAGCCTAGGTTGAAGTCTCCCAGAATGAGTCATTGTGTGGAGGTTTTAAGGTTGGTAGAAAATAGGCAGTTGATATCTTTACCAAATGTGCCCAGCAGGCCCGGGGGCCTATAAATGAGGTAGATTGTCAAGGTCTGTGAATTATGAAGTGGGAGTTTGATAGCGCACACTTCACAGGAGTTGGAATCTGGAATGATAGTGGTTCTCATATTTAGGCTGATTTTGGCGATGATAGCAACACCGCCGCCTCGCATATTATTTCTGTCTTGTCTCAGAATGATATAGCCTTCTGGGATTGCTAGAGATAATAAGGGTCCTGCCGCCTCATGCACCCAGGTCTCTGAGACAGCAAGGAAGTCCAATTTGTTGGACATTGTAATCTCACAGATGTCCATGGCATGTGTTGTCAGGGATCTGGTATTTATTAGTCCACCTTTAAGTGGAGGGGCTGCAGTGGTGGTTTTGGTTTTAGTATGGGGGTAGGAAGTGTCTTAGTTTTGCTATTAGTAGTGCTAACTTGATGGGTAGTAGTTCTTTTGTTGGCGGCTGGGAGAGATCTAGTAAAGGCTCCTATAATCTGGTGAGTCTTGCTCTGAGCCCAGAGTTTTTGGTGGGTGGGCTGCAAGGGTTGCTTGGGCGTTCACTGATCGCTACAGTCCTTAGTCTAATGGTGGGGTTAACTTCCTCCCTGGTGATGAGGGAGGCAATGGCTATGCAGGATTGATTAAGTTGGCGATTCTTAAAAGTGTGGTGTTGGCTATTGTCGGCTGTTAGGCCGGTAAAGAGTGCTAGATGGGCTATAGACCAGAGGTAAAGTATCATACTGCTCATAGTGTATCAGTATAGGGAACTGTATTCTAAAATTAGGGCAGCACTGGTATGTGGGTATATGGGGTAAGGGCCCCAGATGGTTAATTAGGTACAGCAGGTATGGTCTGAATTCAACAATTAATGTATGGCAAGGCACCTATGGGCTAGATTCAGCAATCGGTGTCAAAGCGCATGAAGGCTAGGTTTACCGGCTAACAGCAAAGCACATGTGGGCTAAAATCAACAATCACTGGCAAGGCACAAATGGACTAGAATCACCTTCAGTGGTAAGCCACATAAATGCTAAATTTGATAATCAATGGCAAGGTACAAATGGGCTAGAATCATCTTCAGAGGTAAGGCGCATAGAGGCTAGATTTGACTATTAATGGTAGAGCATAAATTGGCTAAAATCAACTATCAATGGCAAAGGACATGTGTGCTAGAATCAAAAATCAATGGCAAGGCACATAAAGGCTAAATTTGAAAATCAATGGCAAAGCACAAATGGGCTAAAATCAACAATCAATGACAAGGCACAAATGGACTAGAATCATCTTCAGAGGTAAGGAGCATAGAGGCTAGATTTGATTATTAATGGTAGAGCACAAATGGGCTAAAATCAACTATCAATGGCAAAGCACAAATGGGCTAAAATCAACCATCAATGGCTGGGCACAAATGAGCTAAAATGATCTTCAGAGGTAACATGCATAGAGACTAGATTTGACTATTAATGGTAGAGCACAAATGGGCTGAAGTCAACTATCAATGGCAAAGCACACATGGGCTAGAATCACCTTCAAAGGGGAGGCACATAAAAGCTAAAGTTTGCAGTCAAAACAAGGCGCATATAGGCGACATTCAATTCAACAGTTAATGGCAGGGCATATATGGGTTAGACGCGGCATCTATGGTGCAGCCCGTGTGGCTGTGTTAATGAGGGAGTGGCAGTATGTTAACATAGATGCATTTGGCAATGTAACACATATCACACATACGCATGTCTAATCATAGTTGGAAAGTTATGCATATATGGCTGAGGTCAGGTGGGCACTGGTGCTGGGGAGATCAGGCGTTGAGTTAAAAGGGTCAGTATCAGTGCTGAGGCATAGACATGGTGGCTACTATGGAGCTGTAATATAGGTTTGCTTAATAACATTGTGGTGCATTAACAAACAATGGCAAAGCACAAGTTGGTAGCAGTGGTACCTCGGATTTCCAGAGCTGTCCTGAGTCAGAGTATATAGAATGGTGCTATTGGGCGGGTTGCAGAGGGAACATAGAGCGCATCGTTTATGTGGTCATAGGGGACAGAGGAAGTCCTTACTGAGTGGTGGCAGGCCTGTGGTGGCCCTGAGCCCATCCAGCTCCAGACAGGCTCCTGACAGGCAGTAGCCTTCATTTGTGTGCCTTAGTGGGTGTGCCATCTCGAGCTTGCCGGCTCGTAATTGGTCATTAAGAAGGGCTGCTGACCAATGCGAATCGTCGCTGCTGCAGGTTGTGGATTTCACAACAAAGGTAACTAGGCAGAAATGGAGGTGGCCATTTTAGAGGGTCTTTAGCCTCATGGCATTTACTGCTATTAAAGCAGTGTATTCAAGAAAATAGAAGTATTGGCAGATTCAGGAGAATGGATGGGCCATCCACAGGAATAGATGCATGCAGGAAGCAAAACGGTGTAATTTAGGATGGCGAATTACCCATTTCAATCTGGCTGGATCCTGGTGCCACAATTATTTGCATGGTGTCCAGGCATCAGCCGAGTGTCCATCGAAAGAACCTCTACGTCGGTTGCTGCTCCTGCAGTGGGGCATTTTGTCCTGGGGGACATTTTGATGATATATTGCATTTTCACATCTCCCCCATTCGAAATTGTGCATGCATTTCAACCGAAATAGCTCGAGAGTGAGTTGAATTGCTCTTCACACGACAAAATCACTGCTATGAATATTGTACAGTACATGACGAGATGAACAAGGAAAGTTTTTTTTTTTTTACTTATGGGGCTCATAGTTTGCACATGATAGGCTGAATTACCTCTAAGGGGAAGGCACTGATAGATTGCGTGCCAGATTACAGAATCATTGCGCCAGTGCAAGTTAAATGTTACTCCATATTAGTCCTGTTGCAAATAATCGAAAGACATTCCAACACAGTGACCTCTGGAGAATAATTTGACACATTATTTATTTATTATTTATTAACATTTATAAAGCATGCAGCAGCCCTGAGGCATAGTGGCGCTGTTACAGACAGAACATCGTAGCTTGTTACAGGAAAAAAAGCTTAGTTACATGACAGTGAGTCAGATGTACATTTATGGTTACAAAGAGGTACAGATGAATGCAGAGGGGAAAGGAGGAGGGGGGATTGTTATTTAAAGGGTAGTGCCATCAAAAATGTTGCCGGCTCAAATGATGGGCCATCATCAAAAATATATATAAAAAATATTCATTAAGAAAATTGCTATGTAAACTTTTGAGCACACGAAGCTCAAAGTCACAGAGTTAAAGCACTAGGAGGCATCCATTTTGTGAAATGGATGAGCCTCCTGTGTTTGTGTTAATTTCTGCCCTTGCAGCACTAATGAAGCAAAAGCCAGCCAGCTGTAATACACAAAATCTACCAGCAGGTGGCTTTTGCTTCATTATTGCCGGAGAGCAGAGATTAACACAACCTGCTGCTGGTAAATGCTTAAAAGCACTGGAAAATGAATGCTGGGGTTTTCTTTCTAACTTAGAAAGAAAACCGCAGCATTTATAACGTATTTATAATTGCTGTGGCTTCAGCTTTGAGTCTCTGGCTCAGTGCTCCAGACTCCGACACTTAAGTCAGAAGGCTGCTGCAGTCAGAAATACAACCTTGTTATATTTATAAATGCTGCGGTATTCGTAGAAAGAAAACCACAGCATTTACAAGTACAACAGTGTTGTATTTCTGACTGCGGCAGCTTTCACTTTGAGTCTCCTGGACTCCCCCGAACCGTTGGAGCCCAGGGGACACAAAGCGAAAGCCGCCGTAATCAGAAATACAACTTTGTTGTATTTGTTATTGCCGTGGTTTTCCAACCACGGTAATCAGAAATACAACAACATTGTATTTATAATTACCATTCCTTTGCTTTTTGCCTTTCATTTTATGTTTTCTGTGCTTCCCTGGGCTTATGGATCATCGAAAACTTAAAATGAAAGTGAAGGCAGCCTCCTCAGCTCATGCACAACTCTGCACTGGCTGCAGTAAGCAAAAGCTCCCACTAGGGGGCTTTTGCTGCTTGTTTAGTACATCCAGGGCAGAGCTTAACATGAGCTGAGGAGGCTGCCTGAAATGGCAAAATGAATGCTCCCATGTAAACGCTTTGAGCCTCGTTTGCTCAAAAGTTTACATAGGAACTTTCATTAAAATTATGTTTAATGCATGTTTTGGATTATTGCCCATCTTTTGGGACAATAATATTTTTGAGCGCACTATTCCTTTAAAGAGTTTGGTTTTGAGGCCTTTCCGGAAGGCTATGAGAGAGGTCTCAGCCCTGAGTGTGTTAGGTAAGGCGTTCCAAATTTTGAGAGCTAAGTGAGGAAAGCCGATCCCTGCTGCTTTGGCTCATTTGATGGGTGGGATGCACAGTAGTTTGGCATAACGACTTCTCTTAGGACGCAAGGAGGTATCTCTGATGATGGTTTCTGTTAGGGAGGGCGGGGCAGAGAGGCTTAAGCATTTATGCATTAAGGTGAGGGTCTTGAAGGTGATTCTCTCCTTCACAGGGAGCCAGTGGGAGGCCTGTCTGGCCTGCATGATGTGCTCTCTTTTGGGGATACTGAGGGCTGCTCTGAGCACACTGTTTTTGACTATTTGAAGCCTGTTTAGATTTTTGGCCGAGGTACCTGCTAAGAGAGCACTGCAATAATCTAATTTCGCCCCAATGGTGGCTCGAGCGATGGAAAGGCAATTTTGGTTGGGTAGGAATGGTTTAATGGCATTTATAAGTTTGGTGGTGTAGGAGGCGGAGGAGGCAATGGCACTGAACTGTCGTGTCATATACAGAGTGGAATCTAGGAAGTCCCAAGGGTCTTCACAGATGAGGAGACGGGGATTATGGTATTGTCGATGGTGAAGTTGCAGTATTTTTGGTTGAGTTTGGACAGGATTTATTTGGGGCCTATGAGGATGATCTCTGTTTTGTCTCCAGTGAGGCATATACCATTGGCTGCCATCCAAGCTTGGATGGTGGTATATATATGGAGGAGGGCTGCTGAGTCTTGGTCATAGATCCTGTGAGAGGGAGGAGTACTTGTGCATCATCGGCATAGTTGGTGTAGGCTATGCCGAGGGAGTCCAGTTTGCTGAAGAGTGGCTTGTAAACAGGTTGTAGAGATAGGTGCTGTGCAGGAGCCCTGGGGGCCTCCACGTTGAATGATGCGGGAGCTGTGTTTGCCTGATCCAATAAAACCTTCATGGCTCTGCCTTCTAAAAATTAGGTTATCCAAGAGGAGGCCTGTTTCAAGAAGTGAGCTGCATTAGTGAGATGGCAGGTGAGGAGTTTGTGATCAACAAGATCAAACATGGCCAAGAGGTCCAAGAGCAACAGAAGGACTTGTTTGCATGTGTCCATTATCTCAGTTATTTGGTTTTTAAGGTCGAGGAGGGTAGTTTCAGTGCCATAACCTTTGCGGAAACCTGATTGCCTTTTACCTATGATGGCGTTTGACTCAAGGAAGCGTTGGATCTGGTTGTGGGCTGCTTTGTCCAGGATCTTGAGGAGGAAAGGGATGGTGGCGATAGTACGGTAGTTATTGAGGGAAGTGGGATCAAGGCAGGTTTTTCTTAGAAGAGGGCAGACCCAAGCTTCTTTTAGGTTGGATGTGATTGTACTTGTGGCAAAAGAGGCATTGATGAATGCCATGATGAGAGGAGCCAGGGAAAAAGTGCAGTCTTTGATGATGTTAGGAGGGCAGATGTCTCCTTTGCACAAGGATGGTTTGAGATGCTTGAAGCAATTCAAGAAGTCCTGTTCTGAGATGTCTCAAAAGGAGAAGAGAGTTTTTTTGGGGGGCGGTGCTAGCTGTATCAAGAGGGTCGTACTTGGGGAGTGCTTTACATTAAGATTGTGTTTTATCTTGGAGAAGGTTAATTTTGTGTAGCAGGGGTGCCTTTATGCTGGAGCACCAATCTTCGTCTTTAATCATCTCATCGGGTATGGTGGAAGGAGTGATGAGGTCTTTAAAGATATAGAACATTTCGTTAGATTTCGAGTTAGCATTAGTGGTCGTTGGTTGAAGGAGTTGGATTTCGCTTCAAAAATAGTTTTTTGCATTGCATTGATAGCCTTTTGAATTCTTCTAAAGTGGAATCACTGGGCTTTGACTGCTAGTTGGTTAGAGCACGGCGTTTGCTGGTGTGAAGGGTTTGTTAAACAGAAATCATATAGTGCCTCCTTTTGATTTATATTGGCCTAAGCCTAGTCTCTCGATGGGGAAAACCGCATTGCAAAGTTCGAATTTTGGATCGACTTTACCGCCATTTTAGAGTCATCCGCCATTTTGATTTCTGTTTGTACGATTCTCTGTTCTAAAATGGTGGACTGCAAGTCAGCGCCGCACGAGAAATACGTGATTTATTACTTGCTAACTGTGCACAGTCACTGAAAGGATATCCTCACCTATTTTACATGCAGCTCAGCATCGTACCAACTAGCGTATATGTAAACAAATTGCTATTATTATATAAGAACAAGTTCAAGGAAAACAATATATTAGTTATCACTTAACTTCGGGATCAGGAATCAGATTAGCCTCTACAACATGACTATTCTTTTGATGGTACAATGTTCCTAATTAGCACACTATGCACTCTAAGGCCATTGAGTCTTGTCCCACGATGCTTTATATAATGGACAAGAGCATTTAAACTCATGTTTTGTAAGGAACCGATGTTGCACAGTTAACGCTACTAAGAGACTAGTAACTTTTTACTAGAAATATGTCCATTAATCGTTACCATTTTTAAACAGGCGGGATTTATCCCATGAACTTCACTATCTAATTTGAAATCTGATCTATAACTTTCATCATATTGGTAAGCATTTTTCCTTATCCTAAGGACATTCCGTCTGCCTCATCGAAACTGCTATTCAAAAACAAGCTTAACCT
Source organism: Ambystoma mexicanum (assembly GCF_040938575.1). Lineage (NCBI taxonomy): Eukaryota > Metazoa > Chordata > Amphibia > Caudata > Ambystomatidae > Ambystoma > Ambystoma mexicanum. Next base: position 220,642,167 of record NC_090936.1, on the reverse strand, counting down.
ATACATACACAAAAAATTAACATTCTTGTTTCCTTTTTTCTTTCTTTTTTGATGCTCTCTCCTTTGTCCCAATTAATCCTTCCCCTATCCCCTCCCCTGGATCTCTGTGTTCTATCACTTGTAATATCTCTCTTTGTACCGTTGGTAATTATGTATGACCCTAATTTTTTTCGCTAACTGCATTCTGTCTATTATTTTTTGTGATTATTTACTATGTATGTAAAATCTACTTACCCCTGATTGATAAAGGTGAGAGATTCGCCAAAACACGTGTCTCATATAGGGCAGCCACCTCTATTTGAATACACTTTACAAAATTTCAACGAATCTGAATGTGTGCTCGTCATTTACCTTTGTGGCACTTGACCTCAAGTGGAGTTAGGGTATCTCTGAGCCCCAAAAACCTTAATGTATGAAGTACAACCCTCAGCAGGCTTTCTGATTATTCTGCTACTCAGGATCTAGCATCTGCCAGTGTCTGGGATATAGCCATCAACAGGCTTGTTGCTTCTCTGCTTCTCCAGATCAAGCAACTGCCAGTGTCTGAGATATAGCCCTGGGTAGGCGTTCTATTTCCTGTGCGTCTCCAGATCTAGCATCTGCCAGTGTCTGAGGTATAGCCTTCATTAGACTTTATGTTTCTTTGCTTCTACGATCACGTGTCTGTCAGTGATTGAGATATATCCCTCAGCAGGCATTCATCTTCTATGCTTCTCCAGATCAAACATCTTCCAGTGTCTAAGATATAACCCTCAGCAGGCTTTCTATTCTTCGCCAGTGTCTGAGATATAGCCCTGGGTAGGCGTTCTATTTCCTGTGCGTCTCCAGATCTAGCATCTGCCAGTGTCTGAGGTATAGCCTTCATTAGACTTTATGTTTCTTTGCTTCTACGATCACGTGTCTGTCAGTGATTGAGATATATCCCTCAGCAGGCATTCATCTTCTATGCTTCTCCAGATCAAACATCTTCCAGTGTCTAAGATATAACTCTCAGCAGGCTTTCTATTCTTCTGATTCTCCAGATCTAGCCTCTGCCCGTCCCGAGATTTAGCCCTCAGCAGGCCTTCTATTGTGTCTGCTTCCCAAGATCCAGCACCTGCCACTGTGTCATATATAGTTCTCAGCCAGTTCTAGCCTCTGCCAGTGTCTGAGATATAGCCCTCCGCAGGCTGTCTTCTTCTCTGCTTCTCCAGATCAAGCGTTCCCAGTGTCTAAGATATAGCACTCAGTAGGCTTTCTATTTATTATACTTCTGTAGCTCCAGCACCTGCCACTGTGTGATATATAGCTCTCAGTAGGCTTTCTATTTCTTTTGCTTCACCAGAACTAGCATCCACCAGTGTCTGAGATATAGCCCTCAGCAGACTTTTGGCTTCTCTTCTTTCATGGATGAAGTCTCTGTCAGAGTTTGCGAAATAGCCCTCAGCAGGCTTTCTGATTATATGCTTCTCCAGATCAAGCCTCTGCCAGTGTCTAAGATATAGCTCTCAGTAGGCTTTCTATTTCTTTTGCTTCACCAGAACTAGCATCTACCAGTGTCTGAGATATAGCCCTCAGCAGACTTTTGGCTTCTCTTCTTTCATGGATGAAGTCTCTGTCAGAGTTTGCGAAATAGCCCTGAGCAGGCTTTCTGATTATATGCTTCTCCAGTTCAAGCCTCTGCCAGTGTCTAAGATATAGCTCTCAGCAGGCTTTCTATTCTTCTGCTTCTCTATATCTAGCCTCTGCCAGTGTCTGAGATATAGCACCTGAGCAGGAACTTTTCTTCTTAGACTTCTTGGAGACTAGCAACTACCATTGTCTTAAATATAGCCCATAAAGGTATTTCTGCTTCATCAGCTTCTCAGGATCTATCATCTATCACTGCCTGAGATATAGCCCCCAGCATGCTTTCTGCTTCTTCTGCTTTTCTGGTCTGGCCTTAGTAAATGTATGAGATATAACCCTCAGCAGGCTTCCTGCTTCTTATGCTACTCAGGATCTAGCCTCTGCCAGTGTCTGAGATATAGCCCTGGGCAGGCTTCCTATTTCCCCTGTTTCTCCAGATCTAGGATATGCCATTGTCTGAAATGTATCTCTCATTAAACTATGCTTCTATGCTTCTACCGATCATGTATCTCTCAGAGTTTGAGATGTATGCCTCAGCAGGCATTCTTCTCTTATGCTTCTCCAGATCAAGCCTCTGCCAGTGGTATTCAGCAGGCTTTCTATTCTTCTGTTTCTCCAGATCTAGCCTGTGCAAGTAACTGAGATATATCCCTCAGCAGGCTTTGTATTCTACTGATTCCCCAGATCTAGCACCTGCCACTGTGTGATATATAGCTCTCAGTCAGATCTAGCCTCTGTCAGTGTCTGAGATATAGCTTCAGCAGGTTTTCTGCTTCTCTGCTTCTCCAGATCAAGCCTCCCCATTGTCTGAGATATAGCACTCAGCAAGCTTTCTATTTCTACTGTTTCAGCAGATCTAGCATCTACCAGTGTCCGAGATATAGACCTCAGCAGACTTTCTGCTTCTCCACTTTTATGGCTCAAGTCTCTGTCAGAGTTTGGAAGATAGCCCTCGGCAGGCTTTATGCTTTTATGCTTCTCCAGATCTAGCCTCTGCCAGTGTCTGAGATATAGCGCTCAGCAGGATTTCTATTTCTTCTGCTTCTCCATATCTAGCCACTGCCAGTCCTCAGCAGTCTTTCTGTTCCTTCTGCTTCTCCAGATCTAGCCTCTACCATTGTCTGAGACATAGCCGTGAACAGACGTTCTCAATCTCTGCTTCTCTAGATCAATCATCTGCCAGTGTCTGGAATACAGCCCTCAGCAGACTGTCTTCTGTTCTGCTTCTATGGATCTAGTTTCTGCCAGTGTTTGACATATACACCTCAGCAGGTTTCTGCTTCTCCAGCTCTAGCATCTGCCAGTGTCTGCGATATAGCCATCAACAGGCTTGTTGCTTCTCTGCTTCTCCAGATCAAGCAACTGCCAGTGTCTGAGATATAGCCCTGGGTAGGCGTTCTATTTCCTGTGCGTCTCCAGATCTAGCATCTGCCAGTGTCTGAGGTATAGCCCTCATTAGACTTTATGTTTCTTTGCTTCTACGATCACGTGTCTGTCAATGATTGAGATATATCCCTCAGCAGGCATTCATCTTCTATGCTTCTCCAGATCAAACATCTTCCAGTGTCTAAGATATAACCCTCAGCAGGCTTTCTATTCTTCTGATTCTCCAGATCTAGCCTCTGCCCGTCCCGAGATTTAGCCCTCAGCAGGCCTTCTATTGTGTCTGCTTCCCCAGATCCAGCACCTGCCACTGTGTCATATATAGTTCTCAGCCAGTTCTAGCCTCTGCCAGTGTCTGAGATATAGCCCTCCGCAGGCTGTCTTCTTCTCTGCTTCTCCAGATCAAGCGTTCCCAGTGTCTAAGATATAGCACTCAGTAGGCTTTCTATTTATTATACTTCTGTAGCTCCAGCACCTGCCACTGTGTGATATATAGCTCTCAGTAGGCTTTCTATTTCTTTTGCTTCACCAGAACTAGCATCCACCAGTGTCTGGGATATAGCCCTCAGCAGACTTTTGGCTTCTCTTCTTTCATGGATGAAGTCTCTGTCAGAGTTTGCGAAATAGCCCTGAGCAGGCTTTCTGATTATATGCTTCTCCAGTTCAAGTCTCTGCCAGTGTCTAAGATATAGCTCTCAGCAGGCTTTCTATTCTTCTGCTTCTCTATATCTAGCCTCTGCCAGTGTCTGAGATATAGCACCTGAGCAGGAACTTTTCTTCTTAGACTTCTTGGAGACTAGCAACTACCATTGTCTGAAATATAGCCCATAAAGGTATTTCTGCTTCATCAGCTTCTCAGGATCTATCATCTATCACTGCCTGAGATATAGCCCCCAGCATGCTTTCTGCTTCTTCTGCTTTTCTGGTCTGGCCTTAGTAAATGTATGAGATATAACCCTCAGCAGGCTTCCTGCTTCTTATGCTACTCAGGATCTAGCCTCTGCCTGTGTCTGAGATATAGCCCTGGGCAGGCTTCCTATTTCCCCTGCTTCTCCAGATCTAGGATATGCCATTGTCTGAAATGTATCCCTCATTAAACTATGCTTCTATGCTTCTACCGATCATGTATCTCTCAGAGTTTGAGATGTATGCCTCAGAAGGCATTCTTCTCTTATGCTTCTCCAGATCAAGCCTCTGCCAGTGGTCCTCAGCAGGCTTTCTATTCTTCTGTTTCTCCAGATCTAGCCTGTGCAAGTAACTGAGATATATCCCTCAGCAGGCTTTGTATTCTTCTGATTCCCCAGATCTAGCACCTGCCACTGTGTGATATATAGCTCTCAGTCAGATCTAGCCTCTGTCAGTGTCTGAGATATAGCTTCAGCAGGTTTTCTGCTTCTCTGCTTCTCCAGATCAAGCCTCCCCATTGTCTGAGATATAGCACTCAGCAAGCTTTCTATTTCTACTGTTTCAGCAGATCTAGCATCTACCAGTGTCCGAGATATAGACCTCAGCAGACTTTCTGCTTCTCCACTTTTATGGCTCAAGTCTCTGTCAGAGTTTGGAAGATAGCCCTCGGCAGGCTTTATGCTTTTATGCTTCTCCAGATCTAGCCTCTGCCAGTGTCTGAGATATAGCGCTCAGCAGGATTTCTATTTCTTCTGCTTCTCCATATCTAGCCACTGCCAGTCCTCAGCAGTCTTTCTGTTCCTTCTGCTTCTCCAGATCTAGCCTCTACCATTGTCTGAGACATAGCTGTGAACAGACGTTCTCAATCTCTGCTTCTCTAGATCAATCATCTGCCAGTGTCTGGAATACAGCCCTCAGCAGACTGTCTTCTGTTCTGCTTCTATGGATCTAGTTTCTGCCAGTGTTTGACATACAAACCTCAGCAGGTTCTGCTTCTCTGCTTCTCCAGCTCTAACCTCTGCCAGGGTCTTGGATATAACACTTAGAAGGCTTTGTTCTCTGATTCTCTGTATCTAGCATCAGTGTCTCAGATTATGCCCCTATCTTGCTTCTGAGGGTTCTCGATGGTCCCGGCTTAAACTTGCTTGTCCTTCTCTCATCCTCCTGCCTTTCGGTCAGTAGTCAGGTCTCTGCCCCCATATTCTGCCCCTAAGCCTTTTTATAATGCTGCTGAATAGACTGGTTACCTAAAAAAACATCGATGGGCCCTGTCTTAAGTTTCTTCTAGGGTCTTGATTGGTTGTGCCCTGCTTTTATGGGTAATTACCTGGTGCATTGATTCTACAACTGAGGTTGTTAAAATATTTAAATAGTTTTCTCTCTTCTTGTAGTTGGCACTGATCCTGTACTGCAAATCAGTTGACATGGGTTGAATACGCTAATCCACCATGTTGATATTAAACAGAAGTGTCATGGTGGCCATCCAACTTTGAATATGCACGTATTTTCTAATCTTCACATGCTCAACAGATTATCTTCCCTTACTGTTCAGCAAGGGAGTGAAAGTGTTGAATTCATGAGTAGGGCTGTGAGGGTTTACCTCAGAAGGCATGTTCCCTTCTTGGGGATCCCTGCAAGGTTGGTATTGTTTGTAAGAGATCCATGATGGCATGCCAGATTGGGGCAAACAATAACATGGCTCATTTAATGTGTGACTTGCACATTTTGTGTAAGGTCATGTATTAATTGGGTTTATATACTAGTACTGATGACTATAAATCTTTCACTCGCTCCAGGACACATGATTACCCATGGCAAGTTGAGGAGCTCTCTGGTATCCCCTTTGTGCTCTCACCATGTAGCTGTCCAGAAAGCTGGTGGTCGTGTCTGGTCCCCAGATCCTCTCCAAGTCCCAAAAAAGGGTTGCATAATGTGGCTTCATAAACACGGTCTCATTGACATTTTCCTGTTTGTCACACAACAGCGATGTAGCTCAGGGCGTTAGGCTCTGCTCCCAAAGCATGCAGGGCAGGTTTGATGTCATGCAGAGTCCTTGCGTTTTATTTTTTGTTAACCTCTTTGTATCGTAAAACGTTATTTCTGAAAATGAACCAAATTCCATAAAAGCACAAATCAAAGATACAAATACAATAGCATTAAAAAATCCTTCTCAATACAATAGAAACAACACAATTACAACCATTCTCAGTAGACCTTGCACTATAAATTAAAGAATCATACAGTTGTAGTGATTATCATTCTGTTCCTGAAATAGAGTGCAAGTTAAATAACATTGTAAATTATGCAGGCAAAGAATGTTTGACTATCCTGTGGTGCAAGAATAAATCACATGGCTAGCTCTACCTGATTGATCCCCATATGTCTAAAGAAGTGAATTAGGTACTTTCTTGTCACTGCTTCATAGAATGGACAACATAGTGTAACATGGGGTAAATTTTTAGTTGATTACCCATCACATAGGTATTTACAATCATTCCACAAATCTATGGTCCACCAGCAGTTACACACAGCCACGGGCAATGTATTTGTTTTAAGTTTCATTCGGAGTGTCCTGTGCCTTGATTTAGGCAACCAATCCAAATAGTTGTTATTCTGCTAATGGCTTGATATAATTGGACTGTTGATTTCCCACGTTGCAGCTCTTCTCTCTCCTTGTCCCTGGCCAGTCGGAATTGATTGTGTATCTCACAAGGATTTGTCGAATGGGAAATCATACTATACCCTCTAGATCGTGTGAATATATATTGGCCTAGGCCAAGTCGCTCTGCGAAGAAATCCACGTTGCAAGATCCTGACCTTAGATTTGTGATAGCTGCCATTTTAGGTTAATCCGCCATTTTATATTCTCACTCTAAAGTCACCCTGTGTTCTAAGATGGTGGACAGTGTCGTTTTTTAATGTAACATGTTTGTCTTGACCTCTGTGTACAAGTTAATGTGTAAACTGCCCGTAGGCCAAATGTTAGGGTCATGTACTGAGACCTTGTCCTTCGTTGACCTGTGTATAGAGGATTACCGGTGCCAATGATACTAATCCATGAACATATATTGTGCATAATACTGTTCGAGCATCTAATGTGAACACTTGTTTGACTATATTGTACAAGATATGTGCAAAGGCTCGACATGAAATCCAAAGACACACTGTTGCTATTGTAACTTGTTGGAGAATGTATTAAGAATAATCCATAAATGTATAGATGCATAAATTAGAAGTGAACTCGGCACGAACCCTAGATCCGAGATTCATTAACTTACAAGTGGGTTGGACATCATGTTTTGGATTGTATAAAAGGTGCGACTATTCTGATGTACAGTCCCACTCACTGAACACACCGAACAGGGCTGGTATTCGCTGTGTTGTACTGAGGACCTGATAGCTATCTGTTGCATTGTCCTTCAAAACTGTTCAGTCATAGAATAAAGATCTGTGTATCTTTTGAACCCGTGTTTGGTGTATTTCCTTTTGGGGTACTCAGCCTCGATATCTTCTTTTTGCTTTCACAGATGGCGCCCAAATAGGGACCCTCAAGATTGATGCCAGCTCGTTGAAGGTTGACGCGGCTATCGGACTGGGATCGGACGGTGTAAAAGGGGCCCCTTTCCTGAATGAGAAGTGACACCTCAGCTGCGCTTCACGGCCCGATCCCTGGACGGTGAGCATGCGGTCCGAGTCGGCATCTTGACGAGGGTCCACTTATCGAGGCGGGCAGATTGGCCGAAATCACCAAACACGAGGTAAACTTCATTAGAAAAACTTTGAAATCCGATCGGACCTCCTTAGGCTTGATCAGGTGAGTCTTGACCCGATTCTTAAGTATCCTGATAATTTGTTTTGGGGCATTGTGCTTGCAAGTGCAATTATTGACCAGGTAACACCAGTATTCTGATATGCCTGGGAAATTGTCTGCCTGCTTCAGGGCGTTATTCTGCAGTGACAGACAATTTTCGGAATTTAGCCATCCGGCGCCACAGGAGGGGTCGCCGGCTTGTACTTTGTATTGTAAGCATGGCATTGGTAGTATAGTATTTAATGATATTTTGCACAGACAAACTAGACATGCTTCCGAACTTCAGTGGCCAATCAATGGTAGTTTTGAAATCCTTCGAATTGAGTTTTTGAATCAATATTATTAAAGAAAAAGGCTAGACCTGCAGCATTTGACATATTACGGAATTGGAAGAAAGAAGCTTTACAGCAGCTTAAGAGTAGAGAAAAAAATGCGCGCCGTCATAAAACGAACGCCAAAAAAGCGTTGTTATATGACCAAGATAAACAGTCTGAGTCAGCTAGGAATATGGATAGGGCTTTCTCACTTGGTATCCAGAAAATGTATCCTTCTAAAGACTTTCATGTTTCCGATGAACATATCGATAAATTGTTGAATGAACCAAGGCCTGGTGCCACCGCACCACCTCTGTATGTCCCTCTTCCTGCTGCTTTGCCTCCTCTTCCTCCTGTCACACCTCCTACTGTTCCTCCTCCTCCAATTGTTGGTCCTCCTTTTGTCACTGCTCCTCCACTTTTGCCTGTTGTACTAGTGATAGCACCTCCGTTGAACATGCCTACACTCCCTCTTCCAAGTGGTTCTGCACTGCCTGTAGTAGATCAGCGAGCGGTATCGATGGTTGTCGCTCGTAATACTGTTCCTCCAGAGAAGAAATGTGAGTTGATTGCGTGGGCTAAGCATTGTATGGAGAAGGGTGATCAAGCTAATGTTTTTGCCACACTTTCTAATATGGACAATTTTCCTGAGAAAAATGTTTTTATTGAGGGATTCATTCATTTGTGTGTAATGTAGGACAGGTTAAAAGATACAGATCTCCCACAAGGGTTGAGGGATTTGAACACTTTAGCGTTCTCTAGAGACACTGCGGAGAAGGTACAAGAGCATGTTGAGAGGGTATTTGAGTGTAGAAAGGAGTTGGAAAGGTTACAAAATGAGGATGAAGATGGAGATAGTTTGGCCATTATGTATGTGCAGAAACGGTTCCTCCCTTGTCGTAAATCGATATCTGAGAAAATGCGAATCTGCACGAAAGACGCGATTAGATGGATCTCAGACACATTGATAACTCCTGTTGAAGTATATGACACATATAGTCAGAATGCACCAGAAATGCAGAGAAAAGTGATCCAGGTAATGGTAGAATACCTACAGGATGAGTGTGTAAAAAGAAAGATTTATTTTCCCGCAGAGTTATTGAGTATTTACAAGAGAGCTTTTTCATTTGACACTTCTTCGGCTGCTTTAGCGCTCGATTTAGATCCGTTGCTTAATAAGCATTCGGAGTTGCCTATTTCCCAGTTGCCTATGAGAGAGGTTCTTCCGACATTTGTCCCGAAAGTTGAGATTCCTGCTAACCTCGCAACGGGTGCGGCTGCTCAGGAAATACCTGCACATTATGTGTCGCAGTTCGTTCACGTCCCGTTCTGAAGACAGGAAGTGAACACCATTAGACAATCTATTCCTGACATTAGGAAACATCTGACAGAGTTCTATAAAGAAATAGACTCTGTTTTGCAATCCTCAGTATTCACTTTAAGTGATATTGATATGTTATTTCCCATACTCCTGCCCGTAGATTTGTGGAAACAGGTTAGAACTATAGACGATGTAGGAGGGTTAGAAGATACATGGGCTAACATAATTAGACTCGATGGAGAAAGGCCAGCTGGCGAAAGACCGCCTCAGGTGATACTAACTTTGCCTGACAGAATAGTTGCAAAATTGAAAACTATAATTCCCGAAAAGAGAATTATTTGAGGCAAGCTTACTGCTTGTGTCCAAGGGAAGTCTGAGGGTGCTACCGAGTTCTTTAATCGGTTCAAACAGGTATTCTCGGATTTCAGTGGACAAGACTTAGGCACAGAGTCTGGGAAAAGATTATTTGTAGACAAATTTGTGCGTGGATTGCTGCCTGACATCCAGTCGCAAATCATGTCTTCCGAGAGCGCTTGGCAAGCGAAGTCTCAATCAGAAGTACTGCACATGGCTCAGTACTATGAGAATCGTGTCAATAATGAAAAGGAAAGAGTCGAAAAGAGAAAAGGTGATTTGATGACAAACATATTGTTACAGCAAATTGTTAGAAGCCCTAGGGGGGGTAATTCACAGTTTAGAGGTCAACATGTTCCACAAGGTGTGCAGAGCTCAAACGGCTGAATCTTTGCTTAATTCCCCGACTCCCCAGTGGCAGAGAGAACCCAGAAAAAGGACATGGAAGGATGTGTTGGTGTATTAAGATGGTGTGTCCTAAAATGAGAAAGATTGCATTGCACTAATCCTGCCAACTCGTTCTTGTGCATAATCTTTGGCTCTTGAAGAAGAGAACACTTTGTTCTCGAAACGCGTCAGCCGTATCCAATGAACTGAACTTTCTTTGGCCTCTGCGTTTGGAAATAAATGATTCATGTACTTTTATATGCTGATATCTGTCTGCATCATTACTATTTCGGTTTAAACTGCTTTTTCATTTGAAACTATCTAACTTGAATTTCAACTGACATGTTTTGTGAATGTATATTAAAGCGCCAGTGTGACGCATAACTACGGTGTGCAGGGGACGGGAGGGTTCCATTTTGGATCCTCTTTCTCTCTTTTTGTGTATTTTGGTAGCCCTGTGCCAGGGCCACTTATCCTCCCCCGCACCCTTTAGATTACTTAATCTTTTTTTCACCTTTCATAAAAATTGACTTTTCTATTAACCAGCGAGTGTGCTCCTTCTATTCCCTTTCCCTTGGGTCCTGTAAACATTAACCAGTATGCCTATTGTAGGCAAGAGGTTCATTGGCGTGCACAATGCCTGATCCTCCGACAGAGGTCAAATAACACTTTTGGGAATATGGTTAGACGACCCAGAGGTCGCCCGGGCGTAGGGGGCCCTGGTAGAGGTCAGTTTGCACAAGATACACAGCAATCTTTCTCACAGGATAATCATGCACCAAGTGTGGATACTAGAAACATTTTTGACCATCCTTCTGCCGCTTACCTCTCTGAAGAACTTCCTTTTGACGAAATTCTGTTTCATTAGGATTGCCCAAAACAGGGTTTGGAAACTAGGCCTATTCCCGTTAATCAGAAAGGTCCCTACGTTGAAATGATAGTGGGAAATAGGAAACATCTATTCTTGATAGATACAGGGGCACAAAAGTGTTCAATTGATCATTCTTGGGTTCCAAACATTCCACTGTCAGGGCAAAATAATGTTTCTGTAGGGTTTTCTGGCACACCAGTTGTATGCCCGGTTTCTTCGCCGGTACCTATTCTTTGGGTCCCTTTACAGACCACTGTCCATTCCTTTTGACTTGAAATTGTGGAGAGAATTTGCTGTGGTTGAATCTGTTGAAGGAATTAAATGCGGTAATTCATTGTTCCTCTTTGGAATGTGTTTGACGATTTCACCACAGCAACTTTCTGTCTCTCATTTCTTGACTAGACCTTTGCCACTGGAGTTTAGTGATGTTCCGAAGTGTTTGTGGGCAATTGACGACAATGATGTCGGTATTTTGCAAATTGAGCCTGTTAAAATCGTCTTGAAACATGGAGTAAAGCTGCCACGTGTTCCACAGTATAAGATCTCGATCGATGATGAGCAAGCTTTGAAATGCATCGTCTCCGATTTTGTGCATAGAGGGGTGATTGAGGAAATTGCAGGTAGTTTGTGCAATAGTCCGATTTTGCCCGTGTACAAAAAAGGCGATAATGCAATTCCTTTTCATTTCATAATTAATTTGCGTGCCATCAATAAGATTGTTGCTCCACAATTTCCAATTGTGCCTGATGTTACGACGATATTGACTATGATTCCGGCTTCAGCTACTCACTTTAGTGTTGTGGATCTAAAGAATACTTTCTTTAGTATTCCTATACACAAGGACAGTAGATACTTGTTCGCGTTCACCTTCGGGGGACGCTCCTTCACATTTACCCGTGCACCACAAGGTTACACGGAAAGTCCTAACAGTTACAGTAGGGCTTTGAAAGAATAACTCGATACCCTTGAGTTGCCCTCTACTTGTACACTGCTTCAATATGTTGATGATTTGCTTTTAGCTGCTGATTCAGAAAGCGCTTGTAAGGAGGGCACTGTGTTGTTGCTTATTCACCTGGCTAAACATGGACATGAAGCTTTGCTTAAAAAATTTCAATATTGTTGCGAGGAGGTCGCCTATTTAGGCTATCTCCTGTCAAAGGAGGGAAGAAGATTGACGCCTGAAAGGATAAAACTAATTTCTAGCATGTCTGTCCCAAATACACAGAAAGAAGTTAGAGCCTTGATAGGAATGGCTTCTTACTGTAGGCAGTGGATCCCCAACTTCTCACTAGTGATTAAGCCGATGTTGGCTCTGATGAAGAAGGGCATTTCTTCGCCATTGCCATGGAACATGGAGCACCAGCGTGCATTTGATTTGCTCAAGACGGCATTGTGCTCGGCACCGGTTTTGGGCACACCAAATTATGAAAAGGCCTTTGTGTTGGTTGTGCATGAATGTGATGGATGTGCTTTGGCTGTATTAATGCAGGAACATGGAGGGAAGAATAGGCCGTGTGGTTACTTTTCCTCCGCCCTTGATCCTGTAGCATGCGCTTTGCCAAGATGTTTGCAAGCTGTCGCTGCTGCTGCTGCGTCTGCAAAACAGAATCAGGGAATGGTCCTAGGCCATGCTTTAACCCTGATGGTACCTCACTCTGTAGATGTTCTACTGAACAGAACTCAAACGCAACATCTCACTTCCGCACGGTTGACGAGATATGAATTGATCTTGTTTGCACCACCCATTCAAATTAAGAGGTGTTGTGTTCTTAATCCGGCTGAACTCTTACCTTTCACGCAAGGTACTGCTTGCAGTGACGAAGAGTCACATGACTGCCTTTACACTACCGAACAAGAGACAAAGGGTAGAATTGGTCTTAATGATACTTCTTTGAACAGTCCACAAGGGGAGCTGTTTTGCGACAGCTCCTGCTTCAAACTTTCGGATGGTACATCCACAGCTGCTTATGCAATCACTACATTGAGCACGATCGTGGAAACCAAGAGAATCACGCATAACTTCATGCAGGCCGCAGAGATTATAGCATTGACCCAAGCTTGCGAACTTTCTAAAGGGCTTAACGTGAATATATACACTGACAGTCAGTATGCCTTTGGGGTGGTTCACAACTTTGGGAGACTTTGGTCAGAAAGAGGGTTCTTAACTTCACATGGTACAAAGATTCAGCATGGCTCCCTGATAGTACGGCTACTCTCAGCACTTGCACTCCTTACTCAGCTGGCTATCGTAAAATGCACAGCGCATCAAAAGATTGTAGATGATGCAGGAAAAGGGAACGCTTTTGCTGATCAGATAGCTAAACAGACTGCCGCTGATCTCTCTTCAGACATGTATACTTCGAGGGAAGCCACAAATGCCTGTACAATGGATGAGGGTATTGATTCCATAAGGGATATCCAAGCCGATGCCACATTAGAAGAGTCTAAGAAATGGGCTGAAGACTTGGGGAAACTCGATGATGCTGGGTGTTGGGTGGACAGAGATGAAGGGAAATGGCTAGTTCCTGACGCGTACAATATGATGACGGTTATTATGGCTCATGGTCCCACACATATATGTGCCCGTAAAATCACAAAAATATTGGAAAAAGTATGTGTAAACAACAAAATTTCTAAGGTAGCTGAACGCTTTGTTCAAGACTGCATGATCTGTTTACAGCATAATGTGGGAAAGAGAACGTCAAATCCTAGGGGAAGTTTTGGTCCACCTTCTGTCCCCTTCGAGGTTATACACTTTGATTTTATTGAGATGGAACGGTGTAATAATCTGAAGTATGTTTTAGTCGTTATCTGTGCTTTCAGCAAATGGGTTGAGGCTTTTCCTGTTAAAGACGCTACAGCCATGACTACTGCAAAAACTATGTTAAAAGAGTACTTCCAAGGTTCGGGCTACCAAGAGTCATCTGGTCAGACAACGGTCCACATTTTATCACTGCTGTAATTCTGCAGATATGCGCGGGATTACAGATCGATAAACGTTTACATTTGGCCAGACACGCTCAGAGTGCCGGACTAGTGGAAAGACACAACGGTATTATCAAGAACAAGCTTGCTAAGACGTGTGCCGGCACCAAACTAAAATGGCCGGACGCCTTTCCGATCGTGTTGTTATCAATGCGCACAACCCCTCAAACTAAGACTGGGCTCTCTCCCTTTGAGGTGGTTATGGGAGGCCTGCTAATATCTGGAACATTCCAAAATGTCGTTCTTTGAGAAATGTCGAAAATGTACTTCTTTCGGATTACTGTAGCCAGTTCACTAAAAACTTGTATTTGATTTATCACCAGGTGCGAGAGGCATTACCTGTACGATACGAGGGCCCTGGTCACAGCATATGACCTGGGGAATGGGTCCTCGTAAAGTCCTTTGAATGATCGTCTTGCCTTACACCTCTTTGGCGGGGCCCCTTCCAGGTCCTATTGGTCACACAGACGGCGGTGCGAGTGTCAGGCCGAAAAAATTGGATCCATGCGACACACACTGAGAAAATTCCACACCCAGTGCCATACAATACAGAAGAAGCAGAACCGCTCATCAGTACTGCAACCAATGATCCCAAAGCAGTAACTGCTATCGAAAGTGTGTCAGGGATTCTCCCTGATCCTGTGAGGTCTGGGCAAACAGCCATTCCACCCCCACACTCTCCAACCATTTTCTTTCCAGAAGCGATCCCCAATTGTGTCTCTAACCTTACTTCGTTCATTCGCCACTTCCAGTGGGAAGTGACGACACGTTGTTCACGGATCAATCAGTACCAGGGATCGCAAGGTACCATCTGCGTCCAAGGAAATAGACTTACGGCACGGTTCGGCTGTGCGCTCGGAGAAGAAGAAAGTCATCAAGGGATTGCTTTTGGCCTGATTAATTGTTTGAGAAAAAAAAGGGGATTCTGTTGGCTAGGGTTTGTGGAAGGGCTAAGAAGACGCTCGGCCTGGAGGCCGCCAGCTAAAAACATTGGTGTTTTACGTTTGAAGACTACAATGCCTGCAACCGCTCCGGCTCGTATGGAAAAGGGAAAAGACTGTGTGACCAGCTATGGAAACAAACATTTAACGATGTGGGCCCTGATAACGTTCTGCTGCTTTGTGATAATGTTAATTGGTTTTATAATAGTCATTGTTTTAGGCTTCTAGTACCTAGAAGAAGTACATCCGCTTGAGAATTTGTTGCCGACTGAAAATGTACCTACTGTTTCCACTCCTTTTGTGCATCTGCACACTCTATCTCCTAGGAACTCTCAGCATAGACAGAGATATCATAACAATACGCTACTACTTATCATGAATGCTACACATGCCATCTTTAATAAGTCCAACTGTTGGGTCTGCTCACATTTACTGCAACACAGGGATAAGTGGCGAGGTTGGTATATTCATCCTTTACCTTTGACAACTGCATGCTATGCTTCTCTTAGAGCACTATTCTTTGGTCGCTGGAACAATAGCATCTCAGGGAACTTTGATGGGACTAATCTGAATCAGTTTGAAAAACGTGTTTTGACTCCCTTGCGATGCTCGCTCTTTGCAAATAGGAGTAAGCCTAATGTTGCTTCTATTAGGCCTTCTGATAGACTGTCTTGTCCTTTTCAATCTTTGATTTCTTTTAAAATGGCTCCTATAGGCAATAAGGATGCCACGCCTCCTTCCTACACTGTTAATCATAGTCCCGATTAAGTTTCTTTCTGCATACAGAGGAATGGTACTCAGTCAAAGGGTGATTTTAAAGGTTGCGCCAACGTTGCGAATTTGACTGGGGAAGACAGACCTTTGTATGTAGGCAAACCTGTCTACTTCTTTTGCGGTAATGTAGCATTTCCATGGGTATCCAGGGATTGGCAGGGAACTTGTTATTTAGGGATCCTGTTACCTGGGGTATTCATAGCCAGTACAATAGAGGTTTCAAAAGCTCGTCCATGGTGGGACGAGGATGGTGACACTTCATCTCAAATTTTGGGTGATGTAGCTAAGTCGTTTGTGCCATTTTGAGGACAAATAATGAACCCTGAAGATATCAGGAGATTAGCGAGAGTGCTGGAGAGAACCATCAACCGGACCACTGACATAATATGACTCTAGAACAGAAAGCAATAAGGTTAGTAGCACTTCAGAACCAGATGGCATTAGATGTCATCCTGGCTGAACGTGGGGGAGTATGTAAATTAGTCAGGTCTGCTTGCTATGTTTTCGTGCCAGATTCCTCCCCAACTATCTTCAAGGCAATACAGAATCTGCATGTCCTAAGTTCAGAAGTGCATGTTCCTGAGGGAAACTGGGATCTTAGCGCTTGGTTCTGGGACTTCTTGCAATCTTGGGGTTATTTTAGGAATTCTGCTGTTTCTTTGTTGCTGTATACAATGCCTTCCTGGTATATTTTCGATGTTAGGAGGATGTTGCGCACAGGCGATGGGTACATTAGGACGCAAGGTATACGCCCCAGACAAAAACTCCAATGAATATGTGCTGAAAGAAATTCTGGCAACCGATCTAATGGCAATTGATATCTCCGATGGTGATTCAGGGTGCATGGCCATTGAGACGTGGAGTTATTCATAAAGTGATTAGAAGTAGTTTAGTGTTTGGCATAGGCCAAAAGGAGGGTTTATCAAACGGGAAATCATACTATACCCTCTAGATCGTATGAATATCTATTGGCCTAGGCCAAGTCGCTCTGCAAAGAAATCCGCGTTGCAAGGTCCTGACCTTAGATCTGTGTTAGCCACCATTTTAGGTTCATCCACCATTTTAGATTCTCACTCTAAAGTCACCCTGTGTTCTAAGATGGTGGACAGTGTCGTTTTTGAATGTAACATGGCCGTCTTGACCTCTGTGTACAAGTTAATGTGTAAACTGCCCGTAGGCCAAATGTTAGGGTCATGTACTGAGATCTTGTCCTTCGTTGACCTTTGTATAGAAGATTACCTGTGCCAATGATACTAGTCCATGAACATATATTGTGCATAATACTGTTCGAGCAGCTAATGTGAACACTTGTTTGACCATATTGTACAAGATATGTGCGAAGGCTCAACATGAAATCCAAAGACACACTGTTGCTATTGTAACTTGGTGGAGAATGTATTAAGAATAATCCGTAAATGTATAGATGCATAAATTAGAAGTGAACTCAGCACGAACCCTAGATCCGAGATTCATTAACTTACAAGTGGGTTGGACATCATGTTTTGGATTGTATAAAAGGTGCGACTATTCTGATGTACAGTCCTACTCACTGAACACACCGAACAGGGCTGGTATTCACTGTGTTGTACTGAGGCCCTGATAGCTATCTGTTGCTTTGTCCTTTGAAACTGTTCAGTCATAGAATAAAGATCTTTGTATCTTTTGAACCCGTGTTTGGTGTATTTCCTTTTGGGTACTCAGCCTTGATATCTTCTTTTTGCTTTTACAGATTTACTACAACATTGGCCTCCAATCCCAGTTTTGTCAACTTCCTTCTAAGGTAGACCAGCCAGGGACAACCTGAGCAGATATCAAATAGTACCACCTCTCATGGAAACGGTTGCATTAGTTTTCCATGTTTATTTCCCCACAATTGATATGATATGATATGATATTTTATTTGTATTGCGCTCGTACACAAGTGTTTCAGAGCGCGACTAGGCAAGGGAGAACACAGCACAACATAAAAACGATCTTACTAGGCCCAGTGACATTGAGAACGCGCAAGTGCATGGGAAAGGGAAAAGGGAAAAAGTGTATGTAAGGGGGAGAGTGGAAAGTGCAGAAGCCGAGGAGCGCAGATAAATAAAATAAATAGAAAATTGTGCTCAATATAGAAGATGACTAAGAGCAGTTAACATGTTTTCACAGTGCTTAGGGGGATAACAGGAACTCCGGCAAAATCATTTTGGAGCACCTAGTTATTTCCAAGCATCCACCCTTTGGATTCTGGTGTTCATAACGGCAGTATGGGAACACCCCTTTACCAGAACCTGTGCATAAGTTTGCCATCTCTTCTCCCATGTAGTGCAAAGTGGGCTCAATCAAAATCAGCCGCCAAATATGGATTGATAGCCCGGGTAAGAATTAGTAAAGGTCTTTGCAGATGGGCGGGTACAGGAAGAGAAAGGTTGTCAAGCCTCTCCTAAATAGGGTGGAGCAGTAGGAGATATTTTCTGAGGAGGAAAATTGGCTGCCCCATTTAGGGTTAAGGAATGTAAAGTCTCTTACTCCACCATGCACACGACTTGATATAGCGATTTAGGGAAAGCATTTGCTAGCAAGTCAAGAAATTGGCAAAAAGCGTTTCACTGGTCTCCCTAAAACCTTGCATAGCAGTGCATAATTTTCTGTATGTAATGGGGTGCACAATGAATGAGTGTTTTTACCATTGCAACAGGCATGGCCTATAAAGTAGCAGATGCAATCCAATCCCTACTGCATGCACGTGCATTTAGCTTCTTTTCTGACCAACACAGTTGAATTTCATTAAGAAACTTGTGTGTCTAAATGTGTCAGTTCAGCTGGTTCCTATCACTTTAAAAGTGTTTCATATTTTATAAAGTGTTAAGACTCACGACAAAATACTCGAAAATAAAATCACAAACAACAAGATAGAATGTGCGAAATTCACGATATAACATCATGCTGACAACAATCTTCATTCAAACTTTCAAAGAAGGGCTCATTACAAGTATGGTGATCTGGGAAAAAGTGGCAGTAATGTAATTGCTGCCACTTTCCATGCATCACCATACTAGGAGTATGGTCCTAGAGTGGGTGATTTACCTCAAGCATCATGCTGGAGACAAATCCTTCCACTTTACGCCGAAAATCGTCAAAATCAGCAGAATTAATGGACTCTCAAAAAATGGTATTAACTCTGCCACCGCCTCTTGTAATCCTGCAGTAATCACCCCAGACCAAGTGGCGCTAACAGTAATTCCGTTGGGTTGTATTCTGGAGGATTTACCGCCCAAATACCTCCCAACTCGTAATGAGGCCTGGCAATTAAGTGGCCTGCATGTCCATGCCTAGGAAAGTGCTGCATTCCACACTTGTGGCTTAAGATTCTGAAACCACCCACTCTAAATGAATTAGTAATATTAGCAATGTGCAAGTTTTGTGATTGAAGGGTCTGCCAGCATGCTTACTAAATGAGTTATTAAAGGGCAATGAAATGTTCTGTATGCTGATGCCATGTACAGTGCTGGGCGCCCTGTTTTGGCTAAAGAGTACACAACTGCGCAGTTTCATTGAGCTTTTTTATGTTTAAGGATTTTATTGTATGGGAAGGATATACATGAAAGTTTAATAAACATTTACAGATACATAAGCATATGAGATATGCTTTACTTAATTTCTTTATGAACATATGTTAGGCATAAATAGGAGGCAAGTAAATTAGTATAACTGGGTAGAAAAATGTAAACATTTTTAAATAGGGGATGGGGAGGACAGTACAAATGATGAAACATTGAATGACTAACACGACAAGGACAAGACATCACATCCATGAAAGGATAGGAGGGAGGGGGAGAATAGAATGCATAATAATAAAGTCAGATAATGCACAATTTGATGTCAATGGTATCCTTAGGAAGTGTCGGTATTGAATAAATAGTCAACAAATGGTTGCCATTTCAGTTGGTGTTTGCATAACAAATCAGGAGATGATGCGGTATAGCTTTCTAATCTGTGAATATAGAAAATTATGTTCCAATTTTTATAGTGGATATGGTTTAGGTTCTTCCAATTGCTAGTGATGGTTTGGATTGCAACTATTAAGCATAGATCAAAAAGATAAATGACATGTTTGTTAATTCAATTAGCTTGTAAAATGGAACTTCGAAAGAATAGAATGTCAAAACAGAAATCTTGACGAAATTTAAAAATAGATTCAATAGTACACCATACAGAATTCCAAAAGGGCTTAACATATTGGCATTCTATAAACATATGTCTAAAAGAGCCTTAAACCAGAGAACAGCTCCAAGAAAGATTGCTAGTTAAAAGTCCACATTTAAATAGGGAAGTAGGGGTAGCAAAGGCTCTGTGATGAAAGAAAAAGAGAGTTTGGGTTAAGCTTGCTGAGGGAGTAATTTTGGAGATACATTTCAATTGTACTGGCCAGCATAGTTGAGGATTCAATGCTGAGCAACCAATATTGCAATCACTATAAAGCTGGTCTAGATTCGATGTAGAATATTTTGATATTAGCATTTTGTAATACGCCGAGGCTGTAGTGCTAAGGTTCAGCATGTGTAGAAGTCTTTGTGCATCGGGAACATTGGAGTTATGCATGAATAGTTCATAGTTCTCAAAAATAGCTGCAATGATGACCAAATATTTTTTCTGAAAAGAAGCTTGCATATGGTATTTGATGGTCCAGTCACTAAAAACAACAGGAGCATTCTGCACAAAAAAATGATTATAGAATCTTATACCCCTGGAGAGCCATGCTTTCCACAAAATCAATCGACCTTTAATTTTAATAAGGGGGTTAAGCCAAATATAAGGAGAGATGACAAGGGACCTTTTAGTTAAGAATGGGAACATGTAGCGTCTTAAATATAGCATAGATTGACGAATACAGGAATAATTGGTCAATTTACTTTTACCTTTAAACAGGTAAATATCTGCTAGGGATATGGGGGAGACCATGACTCTCTCCAGGCAAACCCAATTCGGTACATGCAACAGTTCTTCCTGAATAAACCACATTTGTGTGACAAAGGACGCATGATCATTTCTGAAATCTGGGAAGTTGACACCTCCAAAAGAGCAGGGCTTTTTTAATTTACTTAGCACAATTATAAGCTTTTTCTTTCCCCACAAAATTTAATTGGACAAGAGTCAATAGATTTGAAAAATGATAAAGGGAAAGAAGTAGGGAGCATGTAAATGAAGTAAAGGATAATAGGGGAGATCATCATTTTTATTACTTCTAGGCAGCCCGACCAAGAAAGAAAAAGGGTGACCATGAGGTGGTTAGTTCTTTAATTCTAGTTAATATTTTTTCTGAGTTTTGTTTGCGAACATCGCTAATGGACGCTGAGATGTGAACTCCCAGATATCTGAAACCTTTAGGGCACCACTTCATTCCAAGGGATGATGTATGATATGATGTACAATGAAGGGGAAGAATTTCGGATTTATCTATATTAAGTTGATAGCCCAATGCTTTGGAGAAATCTGCAATGATATCAAGTACATGTTGGGCCCTATGTTCCGGATTTTTGAGAAATAGGAGAAAATCATCTGCAGATGCTGCAGCTTTGATATGGAGATGCTTATGATGTATCCCCGTAATATTTTCATTTTTGTCTAATAGTTTCAAGGAAGGGTTCAAGAGCTAATAGAAACAAAATTGGGGAGACGGGACAACCTTGGCGTGTTCCTCTTGAAAGAGGGAATAAGGAGGACATCTGTCCATTAAAAAAAATTGCAGTCCTAGGCATAAAGTAAAGGATATTTATCATAGAGGGAAAAGGGGGGCTAAAACTATGCCATCTGAGGGCCTTAAATAAAAAATCACATTCTACTCTTTCAAATGCCTTTTCCGCACCTAGAGCTATAGCAGCATGGGGATGTTTGGAATTATGAATTAGATCTATGACATCTAAGAAAAGTTTGATATTTGAAGAGGAAACTCCACCCTTGACATATCCAACTTGATCTTGTTTTAGGAGATTAGGTGAGAAAGGGAGGAGTCTGTTAGCCAAAATCTTTGCATAAATCTTACAGTCAGTGTTGATTAGAGAGATGGGATGATAATTTTGGGGGAGTTCAGGGTCTTTTTTGGGTTTGGGAAAAGCAATAAGTATGGCCTCTAGAAATGAGCCATTAGCTTCCCCTTCTGATATGAAGTGAGAATAAAGTTCACTAAGTTTAGGGAGTAAATGTTGGAAAAGTGGGCACAAAAATCAGTAGATAATTCATCAGGGCCTGGAGCCTTACCCTTGTTGAGATGCTTAATAGCTAATAGCATTTCAGAGGGGGTAATAGGAGCATTAAGTGCCTGAAGATCTAATGGAGAGTATGAGTTTCTAGGAATGTTGTCTAGAAATGTATCAACCTGAGCATTATTAAGAGGAGCTTCGGAAGTATATAATTTAGAGTAGAATTTGGAAAAAATATCCATAATATCTTTATCCGAGACTTTCCTGTTACCCAAATGGTCCTTAAGGACAACTATCCTAGACCTCTCTTTTTTGCATTTAAGGTACGTTGCTTAGGATTTGTTGGCCTTATTAGAAAGTTGATATATATTTGATTTATATTTAAGCATATTAGCGCAAGAGTATTGTGTGATAATTTTGTTATATTGGAATCTTAGCTCTAGAATATCTTTCTTCTAAAGGCTTCAGCCGCTTAAGAATGGATTCAGACTCTTCTTTAAGTTTTCTTTTCTTATTTGCAACAAATCAAATTATATGGCCTCTAAGAGCAGTTTTGTAGCAGTCCCAATTATTTGTTATAGATGTCAGGGATGGCACTCTATAAGGAGTGGCACAGGACACCCAGAAAGGGTTTGGGTGGTTGTGCCAAAATAAAGTGGACAGATAAGTACACACACAGCAGAAAGGAAAGAGAACGAAGAGTAGGCAAGAGTAGCAAGGGGAAAGGTACAGAATGAATTCCCTCTTGGGGTGTATGCAGATATAGGAAAAGAGTATTCCACGAACCTTAGGAAATACTCTAGCCTTCTGCACAGTTTGCTATAACAAAGGCCCACGCTGTTTGCTCATGGCTTGGAACAGCAGCTATGAGTGTCTGTAATGTAGAAACGAGACAAGGGAAGGGGCAGAGGTTGACTGATGGGAACCAACAGACAAGCTCTGTACAAAAGGGTCTACAAACAGTACAAGAGAAGATACTTACAGACAAATCCAGGAAAGGAGGTTGATAGCAAACTAACAGAAGGAAATAAAGGGAAAGTCGTGTAACAGGATAGGATAGCAGAGGACAGTAAGGAACAAGGTTGAGAGCTCAGAGGAGCAGGAAAGCAATGAGCAAGCCCACAGGAGCAGGGCTGTAAGGTAGAGAGCCCAGAGGAAAAGGGCTTAGGGCAGCAGAGTAAAGCAGGCTGCACGGCAAGGAACCCAGAAGGTCCGGGCAGCAAGGAGTGGACCCTGAGGGGCAGGGCCGCTGAACGTTGAAGGTTGCAGAGGACTGTAGAGGGCTGCTAGGCCGAGAACCCAGCGGAAAAAAGGTAGGTAGTATGCAGCGGAGCGTGATAAGCTGCAAAGTAGGAAGCCCAGAGGACAAGGGCTGTAGGCAGCCGGAGTGAACAGGCTGCAGAGCAGGGAGCCCAGAGGACAAGGGCTGAGGCTGGAAAGCAGCAGAGCGTGATCAGCTGCAATGTAGAGAGCCCAGCAGGGCAAGGGCGGAGGCTGGAAGGCAGCAGAGCGTGATCGGCTGCAATGTGGAGAGCCCGGCAGGGCAAGGGCGGAGACTGGAAGGCAGCAGAGCGTGATCGACTGCAATGGGGAGAGCCCGGCAGGGCAAGGGCGGAGGCTGGAAGGCAGCAGAGCGTGATCGGCTGCAATGTGGAGAGCCCGGCAGGGCAAGGGCGGAGGCTGGAAGGCAGCGGAGTGTTATTGGCTACAATGTGGAGAGCCCAGAGGAGCAGGGCTGTGAGGCAGGGAGCCTGGAAGGCTATGGCTGTAGGCAGCGAAGTGTAACAGGCTGCAAGGCAGGAAGCCCAGAGGAGCTGGACTGAGGCAGGGAGCCCAGAAGGCTAGGGCTGTAGGCAGCAGGGTGTAGCAAGCTGCAAGGCAGGAAGCCCAGAGGAGCTGGACTGAGGCAGGGAGCCCAGAAGGCTAGGGCTGTAGGCAGCAGGGTGTAGCAAGCTGCAAGGCAGGGTCCAAGCAGGAGTGATGGCAAACAGCATACAAAGATCCGTAGAAAGACGCGAAAGGTGGAGGAAGGACTCTCAATGCAAGAGGCTGAGCCACTGCAGGCAGCAGCCTTTTATACTGCCTAGCCCAGCACAGAGGCAGGCTAATTGGTTGCACCTGGCTAAGCACACCTGCAGACAATCGGCCACCTCCCTCTCTGTTCCTGAGCTGGTGGAAGCAGAGCAAAACCCTAGGGCATCTGGGGGGTGTAGTTCCTTTGATGACCAATAGGAACAGCCAGGAATCGATGATTATAGCCAAGTGCATTGTGGTATGTGTAGTTTGTTGGAAAAAATAATAAAGCACCAAAGTCTCGCACATGGGAAATAAAGTCCCCAAAGTAAATATAGATTGATCCAAGAGTCTGTTGTAAATAAATGATAAACAAATAGTCCATATTGAGCGCAAATGTATGCGCCCATGGCGCAGGCATGACAATAGATGTACCTTTATTCTTATTATCATTGAAGTAGTTATTATGCCGTTGGTCTATAAAAGGCGAGAAGGATTCGTCATTAAGTAAATTAGCATTAAATCTCCCTCTATTTGAATTTCTGGATTTAGGTAAGGATTCAAGTTGAATATGTATTGGGGCATGATCGGAGATTGTAATGGATTCTATATGAGCGGAAAGGAGAAGTCTAACCATAGAATTAGGTATAAAAATATAATCAAGTCGTGAGAAGGAACTATGGGGTGTAGAGTAGAAGGTGAAATCAGAATCAGTAGGATGAGTTAAACGGCAAGTGTCAGCAAGTCCTATATCAGTTATAAAACTAATACATTGTTTGTGAGAAAAGTTATTAATGAATTGTACACTAGATTTCCTATCTAGAAAAGGACCTACAATTTGATTAAAGTCCCCACAATCAAATTTTGGGGGTCACATTGGAGCATGTGATTTCTAAGTAGCTGCCAAAAATAAGGGTCTGGAGACGTTGGGCCATAAATGTTCAGTATAGAGTACATTTTGGAATCAATCGATAATTTGAGTACAATCTTCCCAGGTTGTCGGATTCATTTGATAAAACTTTGTTAATTAATGTGATAACTCAATTTCTCTTCCCATTAGCAGCACTGGAGAAAACTTGACCAACCCAATGCCTTTTAAGTTTTGTTGCTTCTTCATTAGAAAGGTGTGTTTCTTGAAGACAGGCAAAAGATGGTTTGAGTCTACTAAGGTGAGATAACACGTTTTGTCTTTTGATTGGATTATGTAACCTCTTAATATTCCATGAGACTATATATTAAGTGGCATGAATATGGGGCATAAAAAAATAGATCAAATTTGAAATCTCTAAAAGAAGATTACAGTGTAAATGAGCCATCTCATACATTAATATGGGGTATACCCATGCATCTAGTATAACTGATGAGGATTCAAAGGCATCATATATAGTGTATAAAATAATATTCATTCTTTAAAGATACACAAGGAAGGAAACAGAAGGGAAATGGGAAGACAAACAGAGCCAGCATGAAAAGTGAAGAAAAAAAGAACTAGAAATATCTTTAGTGACAGTAGTGGTTAAGAGGAAACAACAACTCCTATCCATGCTGGAAAATGAAGAGTATAAGTCGGGGGAGGTGGATGCCTCAAGTGAAGGTAGCTAGTCTTGTATCCCGCTCGAAGACGAGAAGTAGTGACCGGTGCTTAGTAATAGGTAGAAGAGAAAAGGATCTTGATTATGTATTTCAGGTAGGGGCCTTTGATGTATCCATATCTTCGTTTCTTTGATTTTGAATAAACTGTCTCAGAGCGCTGGGATCCTGAAAAGAAGAAGTATGACCATTTAGGGTTACTTTTAGAATAGCTGGATGTATCATGCCAAATCTTGCATTGAGTTGTTTGAGAGCAGGTCTGAAAGCAAGGGGCTCCTTCCTTCTTGTAGCTGTGGTGTTAGAAACATCTTGGGTAATAAAATTCTTTTTGCCATTCCATGTTAGGTGTTTTTTTTATTTTGGCGCTCTCTAGGATCATAAGTACATGGGTGTAGTCTAACAATGCAAGTATCATAGTTCTTGATGAATTATTGGTAGCAGTGCTAGAGGATTGCAACAGTGTGTGATGTGAGGGCCAATGCGAGGTTCCCTTTGAATGTTTAATTTGATTGAGGGAGGAAGTTCCAGAAGCTTAGTCAGACGATTATTTGTAAACAGAATAAGGTTATCACTTTCGATTCCCTCTTGTAGCCTAATAATTCACAAATTATTTCTTCTGTTTCGATTTTCTAAATTGTCAGTATGCTTCTGTAGTGCTTTAACTGTGTTTTCGAGTCTTGACACTCTCTGTCACGCCTTCAGCATTACTAATCCCTTGTTCAACCTCAGATATTCTAGCTTTAAAGTTAGACCATTTTTCATGCATTTGGTGCAATTTAATATTTGTATCTTCCATGAAGGGTTTTAGCGTTTTAACTTCTGCAAGTATGGCTTATATAGTATCATTATATGCTTCTTTATTCGGTGTTGGTGATTCACTCTTAGACCTTTTATTGGAAGTAGAAATGGGTTTCCTTATTTAGAACTTTCTTGGATGCCAGATTGAGTTTTTATTAATACTGCATATAACTACACACTGGGCAAGTAATTTCTATATTTGCAGCCTTGGACAATAGTACAGCCTAAGGGTATGCATCTTATGCAGTATTTTTGCAGCACCAACTTATTGAGTTTTGTTAATATGAAGAATAGACAGTGCTAGTTATGGAGGGTCTCTGTAGATTTTTAGAGGAAACTAATCATTCTTGCAGGCAAGTTCGAAAAATAATTTACTTCACTACTTAAAAGAGTTCTAGCAAAAATGTAGTTCTAGCTTTCAAACCTCAAAATTCACTTCACTTTGTGAGGAATATTGATACCATGCGAGCACAATTATGTGCGGTATTCACACTTGCTTTGTTCTATGTAAAGTAGTGAAATGAGGTTCAATTATAGGAGTTAATTATAAAAAATGATGTAAATAGATATATGGAACACTTCATATATCTTAAAATATTACAGCTTCTATTTTTCTGGTTTAAAGAAAGAGGAGGTACTACACTTCCAGCAAGAAAAATTCAAGTAAGAGAAAAAAGAAATAGGTATTTGTACCTTTAAATGCTAATTATTGGCATTTTCTCATGTTCAGAATGGTGCCGGAACCATGTTGTATTCCAAATAGCACCCCACTTGCACACTGAGTGCTCCGTTCGATGTGTCTCTGAACAGCTGATAGGAACGTCGGCTTGCGAGTCACAGGACTTCCCGGCTCGCAGGCCTCGCCTTTCCGTCACAGAGTTGCTTCTGTTTTGAAACTGCAAAGGGCACAAAAGGGCACAATACACCCCACGGAACACCAGGGATCTTTCAGGAATTCTGCCCAGATATTTATAAGAGAAAGTAAGTCACCATTTTTAAAGATATTACTTGAATAAAATTTCGAAACGGGAGCAAGCGCGCTATTCTTCCATTCTGTACGGCTCCTGGCCATGCCCCCAGTTTCATTGAGCTTTTAAAAGGCTAGTATGTCTTCTGCATAGTGGTAAAGTGCCTATTCTGTAAGTGAAAGGTCTGCAGCCATGATGAACGCATGATTTAGTAAAAGGCCATCATGTGATTTGCTATCTCATGTTAATGTTGTATACCCTTGTGGTGAGTAAAGGGTTGGCAACTGCAATGAATAGAAATATTTTGCATTTGAAACTCTCTCCCAGATGTTACCAACCTGGGTTTGAATTCCAAGCTAGGATGATACATTAACTTTTGTTCTATAAACACAAGGGCACCGAACATCAGTAGATGAATAATAGGGGCACATTTTGGTCTTACATTGAAGTGTTTAAGTTTCCCACTATAGTGCAAGGTTAATGTGCTCAAATGTTCCTCTAAGTGATCTATGAAGGGATTAACGGAAGTGCAACTAAAGGGAAGCCAAGTAAATGGTTACCTTTAGATTCTGATGATAATTAATTCAAACTATATTTAATTGCGGGATATATAGCATCCTTCACATGTCCAAATAATTAAACTTTATATATAAAGTAATGTAATATAATGTTAACTAGCCTTAACAAGTACTCTTGTGTCATTTTGGTGGCTTCGCTGCACATGAACTGTAAGAAAATAGGAGAGTGTTGGTTGTCTGGATGGGTGCATGGTGGAAGTACCCAAATCCTGAGTTCGTATCCGGGTGTACCGGTTTGGTGGTGACAATTTGGTATCTGTTTATCCAGAGAATAGAGCACAAGACCTGAAAGCTTTCACTACTGCTAGTCTGCGTTAGCCACTGATGTGGATGTGTGTGATAGAGATAAAGAGGTGAGCTTTGTTGTAGCGCCATTAATGTTGATATGGTAACTGATAGGCATGAAGTTGTACGTGAGGGGGAAGTTGTGTGTGTGAGTGTGTGTGTGCGTGTTTGTGTGTGTGTGTGTGTGTTTGTGTGTGTGTGTGTGTGCTGTAAGGAGATTTTAGAGTCAAGTCAGTTGATCTGGAAGATGAGTGTCATAAAGGAACACGGCTTACATGCAGCAGGAAGAATACATTCATTGGGCAACATACAGGAGAAAGATCAGACCATACAAAGGCTTAATCACAAGAGCCTGTTTTTTACATATTTGCAGCAGTATTGATTCAATTTCATTAGGTCTTGTGCAGCAGCACCCCAAAGGGTCTTTTCTTCAAAAGTCCTTTGTTTATGAGTTGTAGGGGGGGTTGTAATATGTATGTAGTTCATGCTGGTCTATTTGATTAGAGTTGTGTGAAACCTGACCCAAGTAAGTCAATTCTCCAATAGTCATTGGCTAAAGATTGCCTTTGAGATCACAATATGCTTGTGGAACTTACTGTGTAAGCCCAAAGGGTTATACACATGTGGAATTTGATGAATATGTAAATATGGACGCAACAAAGCTGCAAAATTCCAATGAATGCCACATAGATATGTTACAAATGTATACAATTACCATTTTAAGTAATTTCCAAAAATGTGCACTCTACATCATCAATTTGCACTTGCAACTTAAACGTTGGAATGGCCCTGCCACTACTACAGGTCCAGAATGTTGGGACAAAAACAAAGGTTTGGCCCTGCACCCCCAGAACATGGCATGGCATGGGGAGCAGAGAGATCACATGTTTTAATCTAACCCCCACTTAGAAATTACATATCTCCCCGGTGTGAGAAAAATACTACTTTTGATGTATTTTATTTCTCTCTATCCAGCCTAGGGACACACACGGTGTACATATGTGTTAATGGTACTATCATGTTGGAAAGAGATGAGTTCTGGAAAATTTGCTAGTGATTAAACACACAGATATTTGCAAGCCCATATAAATGTACTTCAATGAAAACCAGTGGTCAAACAATGATGAAACAATAGGCTTTATTGGTATTGACTACACTGGCAAACACTACAGAGGAGAACGTTGAGATATACGATTAAAACAAAATGTGTCACATTGGATGTAGCATCTTGGCACAATTATAACTGATCTGGATAAGTACTCAGAAATATTTGTTCACCTTTGATTATTAGATCTAATTATGTTTCTAACAAACTATATATTCTTTGATGTCATCACTGTTGACATCACATATCTGGCCCACTTGTTTTTGTTCACTGAAATATCTAGTCCAGGTGGTTTTGCTCACTGACAGTCAGAATATTAAAATTCAAAATATGCTGTATAGCTAGACGTCAACCTTGTCATATGTTCGTAAAGGGAATTTCAAAATTGGGTATTTTCCCTCTTTATTTGTTAAAGGGGGACCTGTTTTTAAATGGGAAAAGTACAACTTACACACACAAGGAAAACTGATTACCCCTCTCTCTGTCCATGCTATGTTAACTGGTTAGCCACACACAATGGGTCTACCTTTCTCCGCCATGAAATATAAGTGAGATGCGGTATACTATTTCAAAACATCTACAATGTATTTTTGCATATAAAAACAGTTTTTTTTAAATAAATACATATTTGTAATTTTTTATACCATCAGGTATACTATGATTGTATGATGCTCATACTTAAAACACATACACATCTCGAATAGCAAATTGAGACAAACAATTATAATAAAACATAGAAAAAAAAGTTTTGTGGGGTGAACCGGGACAATGCAAAAGTCCTTAATAGGAAAAGCACAAAGGCAAAATACATGATCTCTGTTTATTCAGTTCTCAAGGATACATCACTCTCTGCTGTATCGATCTCAACTATTGCAAAAAAACACTGTTCCAAAAACAAAAATGCAAAGCACAACAAAACTTAGTGTTTAATTTCATGAAAGAAATGTGTGATTGGTTTTATTTATAAACATATATTCATAAAGAATATAGAAATGGCATTAGTTGTGCAAACTACTATTATGTAAAATAGAAATGGAATGGATTTGCTGTGCAAATTGTCTTAATACAGGCAGGTGCAGTATCTGATTAGCAATCCAATTTTAGTACACACATTAGAGGTTGTACAATTTTGGGATGGTTTATTAGACATTTCCATGTGCAACAGTTTAAAATAGGAAACACACTGATTTTTTGTGTTAATGTTGTTACTCTACTGCTACACGATACCAAAATAGTGGCAGCTGTGAATGCCAGGTGACTGGGCACACTGGTTCTTCCATGGACTTAAGGTGAATATTTAGCATGCTCATTGTCACAGGTCCAACCAAAGTGAAGGCTTTAATAAAGACTGTGGGGCATGATCTGATGCAGGAAGGCCCCCTTGACTCTGGACGTATTGCTATTCGGATTGTGGCTCATTATACTGGAGTAGTAATTGCGTCTTTATTTGGTTGGAGAATATCAGCAGTACTGATGCATTTTATAGAGTAGATTCATGTGCGCAGATTATAGGCCAGGCTTTAAAAGGGAGGCACAGGATGTTCAGTGGATATTGTGCAGGAAAACAGTAAGACGTGGCCTTTGTAATGTTTTGTTACAAATATCTGAAGCACTGTAACACTCTATTTGAAGAGTTATTAGGAATGCTAGAGACGTTGAGAGAGGCAGCGACATTTTTCAGTGCATTGTCTTTTTAGAGTTGTCATTTTTGTTATTTTATATTTTCGTCACCAGTTGGACATTTGAATATGTCTAACATTGTGTAAAAAAACACTAAGATGTGGCCCTCGTAATGTTCGATCAGAAAGCATGGGAACATCAATAATGATAAATCATCGGGACTGAGTCTTCATGGATGATGTGGATGATGTCTATCGGAAATTGCATTAGATGGTCTGGCCCATACTGGGCTGGAGCCTTTTTTGCTTATATGTGGGGTTATGTTTTCACTGTAGCTGTGAGCGGCAGCTGTGCATAATCAACCTCCACCCATTAAAGGTGCTGCTAGCAACAGCCAGAGCAACAGCCAGAGTCTTCAAACACTGGCAGCACTGGAAGACTCTATTTGAAGAGTTATTAGAAGTGCTAGAGAGGTTCAGATAGGAGGCCTTTGATGAAGTGTCTACGAATGTGCTGCTCCTATCTCCAGCAGTACCACATGGATGAGTGAGGGGCCTTCCCAGGATCATTTCTTTCTGATGCAATGCATCTGTGGGAAGTCTTCATCCTCTTCATCCCGTGGTACAAATAGTGTCTTTATTTGGTTGAAGACACTCCAGCTTTTCGCAAATGGAAAAAAAAAAAAGATGTCTGGGTAAGACTCTGGGTAAATCTCTTGTAAACAGGACTAATGTCTGGCAGAGGGACTCCCAGGACCCCCCTTGTTAATTTGTCCCTTCTCCAGTTCCATGGTGGCTATCTTCTTTGTTTATTGTTGTTCTACTGTTTTAAATGACCGCCATTGAAAGGTGGTCCCATTCCATTGAAAGGCCATATCCCATTCCATATAGTCCCTTCTCCCTTTCCATGTTGGCCATTTAAAAGATAGAAGATAAAAAAGGAAAATAGCCGCTATGTAAAGGGACAAGGGAGTACATGTAGTCTGTTATCTCTTTCTATGCAGCTACTCACAGAACAAACACCAAGAGATGTGTGGTGACCGTTGCCTTGTGTAGATGCTAAGGACACGATGAGGGCAAATACGATTGTTTGTAAAAATCTGATTTTCTCTTGTTGTGTACGAATTGTACTTTAAACTGTCTACTTGGATAACATTAGAAGAATTAACTCATTTAAGATATAGTTGAAACACAAATTTGTTACATGATCTGATAATCTGTTACAAACAGGCACAAAGCCGCATCAATGCAGCTTTCAAAGTGATTGGGCCTTCCCTCAACGTGGGTACAGCTACGTGCAGGCATGTCTTCTCGTTGAGTTAGGTGATTGGTCCATAATTTGCACGTTTGGAAATCATATTCTGGTTTGCTATATTGTGTAACAGCGGTTGTATCCCTCTCCTAAGCACCTCGTTCCTGCTTTCTATCATTGCTTTTAGTCTCTTTGTGGGTGCACTTCTTTGTGAGCCTTCAGAAACTCTTGAAAGCAGTACATTGATGTAGCCATACTTTTTTACCTTCTTTCTCCCTATATCTTTGCTCTTTGTCTTGTGCTTTGTATTTTGTCATTTTTTGTTATTTATAAACGTGATCAACGGTCAATTTGCTCCGAAACACGTCGTTTTCATGATCACTTTTCTTCTGTCCATGGCATCTACTCAATTAAAGAATATTTTTGATGCTTGGTAATTATTGGCTTATAAACTCTGTGTTCAGCGTGGATCA
Organism: Ambystoma mexicanum; assembly: GCF_040938575.1. Taxonomy (NCBI): domain Eukaryota; kingdom Metazoa; phylum Chordata; class Amphibia; order Caudata; family Ambystomatidae; genus Ambystoma; species Ambystoma mexicanum. The sequence continues at coordinate 220,609,649 of NC_090936.1, read as the reverse complement.
GTCTCACTGGACTGCTTTTTGGTGTGACTCCACTAACTTTATACTGCAGCATAAAGCAATTTTACATATATATATATATATATATATATATATATATATATATATATATATATATGGTAGTGGCCATGTAGTTATGGTTAAGTTGCTGTTTCCATAGGAAGAGCACTTTTTGGGTGGCTTATAACTTCGCTCTCCCTGGACGGATCCTCACCAAACCTTGCAAAAAAAGTAGTTGGGTCACTCTGAATCTTTTTGCAAAGTTTGGTGAGGATTCGTCCAGGGGGGGCAAAGTTATAGGGGGGGTCCCAAAACTTTTTTTTTCCCATAGACATAATGGGAAAAAACTTTGCTCACGCCTACAGCCCAAACCGCTGGACGGATTTACACCAAATTAGCGGCATGAGCGGCGGCTTGGTCCCGAAAGCGTGCTTTGCTTTATTTGGTGTAAATACGTCCAGTAGTTTTTAAAAAAAATGACAAAAATGTAAGTGAAAAAAATTAGTGATATCTGTGTTCGCTTCGCGGACACACTTCCCTGTTCGCTCCGCGGACAGGACGGTGATTGGGCCAGCAGTTTGCGTGATGTCCGCGGACATCTGACGTGCTCTCTCATTGGATGCGTGAAAGCGTGCAGTGCATCTGGCTTCAGAGACGCCCGCCATCTTTGTTCCTCGCATGAGAGGCTTTGTATCCCGCCTGCACAGTAAGTCCCCCACCCCCGCTCATGCCCGTGTCTGTCTCCTGTTCTTCCCATCCCCCGCTCATGTCCGTGTGTCTTTCTCCCTCCCGCCCACCGCCGGCTCATGTCCGTGTGTCTTTCTCCCTCCCGCCCACCCCCGCTCATGTCTGTGGTCTTTCTCCCTCCCGCCCACCCCCCACTCATGCCCCGTGTGTCTTTCTCTCTCCCGGCCACCCCCCGCTCATGCCCCGTGTGTCTATACCACCCGCTGCTCATGTCCGTGTGTTTCTCCCCACCCGCCGCCCGCTCATGTCCTTGTGTCTTTCACCCTCCCGCCCACCCCTGCTCATGTCCGTGTGTCTCTCCCCACCCGCCACCCACCCCCCACTCATGTCCCGTGTGTCTCTCTCCCTCCCCCCACCCCCGCTCATGCCCCGTGTGTTTCTCTCCCTCCCCCCAACCCATGCCCCGTGTGTCTCTCCCCCTCCCGCCCACCGCCCGCTCACGCCCCGTGTGTCTCTCCCCCTCCCGCCCACCCCCCGCTCATGCCCCGTGTGTCTCTCCCCTTCCCCCACCCCCGCTCTTGCCCCGTGTGTCTGTCTCCCTACCCCCCACCCCCGCTCTTGCCCCGTGTGTCTGTCTCCCTACCCCCACCCCCGCTCTTGCCCCATGTGTCTTTCCCCCTCCCGCCCACCCCCGATCTTGGCCCGTGTCTCTTCCCCCTCCCGCCCACCCCTGCTCTTGCCCCGTGTCTCTTTCCCCCTCCCGCCCACCCCCGCTCTTGCCCGGTGTCTCTTTCCCCGTTCCGCCCACCCCCGCTCTTGCCCCGTGTCTCTTTCCCCGTCCCGCCCACCCCCGCTCTTGCCCCGTGTCTCTTTCCCCCTCCCGCCCACCCCCGCTCTTGCCCCGTGTCTCTTTCCCTCTCCCGCCCACCCCCGCTCTTGCCCCGTGTCTCTTTCCCCCTCCAGCCCACCCCTGCTCTTGCCCCGTGTCTCTTTCCCCCTCCTGCCCACCCCTGCTCTTGCCCCGTGTCTCTTTCCCCCTCCCGCCCACCCCCGCTCTTGCCCCGTGTCTCTTTCCCCCTCCCGCCCACCCCCGCTCTTGCCCCGTGTCTCTTTCCCCCTCCCGCCCACCCCGCTCTTGCCCCGTGTCTCTTTCCCGCTCCCGCCCACCCCCGCTCTTGCCCCGTGTCTATTTCCCCCTCCCGCTCACCCCCGCTCTTGCCCCGTGTCTTTCACCCTCCCGCCCACCCCCACTCTTGCCCCGTGTCTCTCACCCTCCCGCCCACCCCCACTCTTGCCCCGCGTGTCTATCACCCTCCCGCCCACCCCCGCTCTTGCCCTGCACCCCCGCTCTTGCCCCGTGTCTCTTTCCCCCTCCCTCCCACCGCTGCTCTTGCCCCGTGTCTTTCCCCCTCCCGCCCACCCCCACTCTTGCCCCGTGTCTTTCCCCCTCCCGCCCACCCCCGCTCTTGCCCCGTGTCTTTCCCCCTCCCGCCCACCCCCGCTCTTGCCCCGTGTCTTTCCCCCTCCCGCCCACCCCTGCTCTTGCCCCATGTCTTTCTCCCTCCCGCCCACCCCCGCTCTTGCCCCTTGTGTCTTTCTCCCTCCCGCCCACCCCTGCTCTTGCCCCTTGTGTCTTTCACCCTCCCGCCCACCTCCGCTCTTGTCCCTTGTGTCTTTCACCCTCCCGCCCACCCCCGCTCTTGCCCCTTGTGTCTTTCACCCTCCCGCCCACCTCTGCTCTTGCCCCTTGTGTCTTTCACCCTCCTGCCCACGCCCCGTGTGTCTCTCTCCCTCCCGCCCACCCCCCGCTCATGCCCCGTGTGTCTCTCTCCCTCCCCCCACCCCCGCTCATGCCCCGTGTGTCTCTCTCCCCTTCCCCCACCCCCCGTTCATGCCCCATGTCTGTGTCCTGTTCCCCCCACCCCCGGCTCATGCCCCGTGTCTATCTCCTGTTGCCCCCACCCCTCCCGCTCATGCCCCGAGTCTTTCTCCTGTTCCCCCCACACGCTCATGCCCCGTGTCTCTCTCTTGTTGCCCCCCACCCCCCCGCTCATGCCCCGTGTCTGTCTCCTGCTGCCCTCCACCCCCCGCTCCTGCCCCGTGTCTGTCTCTGTTGTTCCCCCCGCTCATGTCCCGTGTCTGTCTCCTGTTCCCCCACCGCTCATGCCCCATGTCTGTCTCCTGTTCCCCCCACACGCTCATGCCCGTGTCTCTCTCTTGTTGCCCCCCAACCCCCCGCTCATGCCCCGTGTTTGTCTCCTGTTCTCCCCACCCCCTGCTCATGCCCCGTGTCTTTTTCCTGTTCCTCCCACCCCCCGCTCATGCCCTTGTCTGTCTCCTGTTGCCCCCCAACGCCACGCTCATGCCCCGTGTCTGTTCTCCCCACCCCCCGCTCATGCCCGTGTGTTGTTCCCCCCACCCCCCGCTCATGCCCCGTGTCTGTCTCCTGTTCCCCCACCCCTGGCTCATGCCCTGTGTCTGTCTCCTGTTGCCCCCCACCCCCCGCTCATGCCCCGTGTCTGTCTCCTGTTGCCCCTCACCCCCCGCTCATGCCCCGTGTCTCTCCTGTTGCCCCCCACCCCCCACTCATGCCCCGTGTCTGTCTCCTGTTGCCCTTCACCCCCCGCTCCTGCCCCGGGTCTGTCTCTGTTGTTCTCCCCACCCCCCGCACATGCCCTGTGTCTGTCTCCTGTTCCCCCACCCCCTGCTCATGCCCCGTGTCTGTCTCCTGTTCTCCCCACCCCCGCTCATGCCCCGGGTCTGTCTCTGTTGTTCCCCCCACCCCCCGCTCATGCCCCATCTCTGTCTCCTGTTCCCCCCACCCCCTGCTCATGCCCCGTGTCTCTGTCCTGTTGCCCCCCACCCCCCGCTCATGCCCCATGTCTGTCTCCTGTACCCCCAACCCGCTCATGCCCCGTGTCTGTCTCCTGTTCCCCCCCACCCCCTGCTCATGCCCCATGTCTCTCTTCTGTTGCCCCCCACCCCCTGCTCATGCCCTGTGTCTGTCTCCTGTTGCCCCCCTGCTCATGCCCCGTGTCTGTCTCCGGTTCCCCCCACCCGCTCATGCCCCGTGTCTGTCTTCTGTTCCCCCCCACCCCCTGCTCATGCCCCATCTCTGTCTCCTGTTCCCCCCACCCCCTGCTCATGCCCCGTGTCTGTCTCCTGTTGCCCCCCACCCCCCGCTCCTGCCCTGTGTCTCTCTCCTGTTGCCCCCTGCTCATGCCCTGTGTCTGTCTCCTGTACCCCCCCACCCCCCGCTCATGCCCCATGTCTGTCTCCTGTTGCCCCCCCTGCTCATGCCCCGTGTCTGTCTCCTGTTCCCCCCACCCGCTCATGTCCCGTGTCTCTCTCCTGTTGCCCCCCACCCCCCGCTCATGCCCTGTGTCTGTCTCCTGTACCCCCCCACCCCCCGCTCATGCCCTGTGCCTCTCTTCTGTTGCCCCCCACCCCCTGCTCATGCCCCGTGTCTGTCTCCTGTACCCCTCCCCACCCCCCGCTCATGCCCCATGTCTCTCTCCTGTTGCCCCCCACTACGCCGCTCATGCCCCGTGTCTGTGCTCTGTACCCCCCACCCCCCGCCAATGCCCGTGTCTGTCTCCTGTTCCCCCACCCCCCGCTCATGCCCCATGTCTGTCTCCTCTTGCTCCCACCCATGCCCCGTGTCTGTCTCCTGTACCCCCCACTCCGCGCTCATGCCCGTGTCTCTCTCCTGTTGCCCCCCACACCCCCGCTCATGCCCCGTGTCTGTCTCCTGTTGCCCCCCACCCCCTCGCTCATGCCCCGTGTCTGTCTCCTGTTCTCCCCACCCCCCGCTCATGCCCTGTGTCTGTCTCCTGTTCCTCCCACCCCCGCTCATGCCCTGTGTCTGTCTCCTGTTGCCCCCCACCCCCCGCTCATGCCCCGTGTCTGTCTCCTGTTCTCCCCACCCCTGCTCATGCTCCGTGTCTGTCTCCTGTTTTCCCCCCCACCCCCCGCTCATGCCCCGTGTCTGTCTCCTGTTGCCCCCCACCCCCCGCTCATGCCCCGTGTCTGTCTCCTGTTGCCCCCCACCCCCCGCTCATGCCCCGTGTCTGTCTCCTGTTGCCCCCCACCCCCCCACTCATGCCCTGTGTCTGTCTCCTGTTGCCACCCACCCCCTGCTCATGCCCCGTGTCTGTCTCTGTTGTTCCCCCCACCCCCGCTTATGCCCCGTGTCTGTCTCCTGTTCCCCCCACCCCCCGCTCATGCCCCGTGTCTCTCTCCTGTTGCCCCCCACCCCCCGCTCATGCCCCGTGTCTGTCTCCTGTACCCCCCCACCCCCGCTCTTGCCCCGTGTGTCTGTCTCCCTCCCCCCACCCCCGCTCTTGCCCCGTGTGTCTTTCCCCCTCCCGCCCACCCCCGCTCTTGCCCCGTGTGTCTTTCCCCCTCCCGCCCACCCCCGATCTTGGCCCGTGTCTCTTTCCCCCTCCCACCCACCCCCGATCGTGGCCCGTGTCTCTTTCCCCCTCCAGCCCACCCCCGATCTTGGCCCGTGTCTCTTTCCCCCTCCCGCCCACCCCCGCTCTTGCCCCGTGTCTCTTTCCCCCTCCCGCCCACCCCCGCTCTTGCCCCGTGTCTCTTTCCCCCTCCCGCCCACCCCCGCTCTTGCCCCGTGTCTTTCACCCTCCCGCCCACCCCCGCTCTTGCCCCGTGTCTTTCCCCCTCGCTCCCACCCCCGCTCTTGCCCCGTGTCTTTCACCCTCCCGCCCACCCCCGCTCTTGCCCCGTGTCTCTCACCCTCCCGCCCACCCCCGCTCTTGCCCCGTGTCTCTTTCCCCCTCCCGCCCACCCCCGCTCTTGCCCCGCGTGTTTATCACCCTCCCGCCCACCCCCGCTCTTGCCCCGTGTCTCTTTCCTCCTCCCGCCCACCCCCGCTCTTGACCCGTGTCTTTCACCCTCCCGCCCACCCCTGCTGTTGCCCCGTGTCTTTCCCCCTCCCTCCCACCCCCGCTCTTGCCCCGTGTCTTTCCCCCTCCCTCCCACCCCCGCTCTTGCCCCGTGTCTTTCCCCCTCCCGCCCACCCCCGCTCTTAAACCGTGTCTTTGCCCCTCCCGCCCACGCCCGCTCGTGCCCCGTGTCTTTCCCCCTGCCTCCAACCCCCGCTCTTGCCCCGTGTCTTTCCCCCTACCGCCCACCCCCGCTCTTGCCCCGTGTCTTTCCCCCTCCCGCCCACCCCCGCTCTTGCCCTGTGTCTTTCCCCCTCCCGCCCACACCCGCTCTTGCCCCGTGTCTTTCTCCCTCCCGCCCACCCCCGCTCTTGCCCCTTGTGTCTTTCACCCTCCCGCCCACCCCCGCTCTTGCCCCTTGTGTCTTTCACCCTCCCGCCCACCCCCGCTCTTGCCCCTTGTGTCTTTCACCCTCCCTCCCACGCCCCGTGTGTCTCTCTCCCTCCCGCCCACCCCCGCTCATGCCCCGTGTGTCTCTCTCCCTCCCCCCCACCCCCGCTCATGCCCCGTGTATCTCTCTCCCCTTCCCCCACCCCCCGCTCATGCCCCATATCTGTGTCCTGTTCCCCCCACCCCCAGCTCATGCCCCGTGTCTATCTCCTGTTGCCCCCCACCCCTCCCGCTCATGCCCCGTGTCTGTCTCCTGTTCCCCCCACACGCTCATGCCCCGTGTCTCTCTCTTGTTGCCCCCCACCCCCCCGCTCATGCCCCGTGTCTGTCTCCTGTTGCCCTCCACCCCCCGCTCCTGCCCCGTGTCTGTCTCTGTTGTTCCCCCCGCTCATGCCCTGTGTCTGTCTCCTGTTCCCCCACACGCTCATGCCCCGTGTCTGTCTCCTGTTCCCCCCACACGCTCATGCCCCGTGTCTCTCTCTTGTTGCCCCCCACCCCCCCGCTCATGCCCCGTGTTTGTCTCCTGTTCTCCCCACCCCCTGCTCATGCCCCGTGTCTTTTTCCTGTTCCTCCCACCCCCCGCTCATGCCCCGTGTCTGTCTCCTGTTGCCCCCCACCGCCCCGCTCATGCCCTGTGTCTGTTCTCCCCACCCCCCGCTCATGCCCGTGCGTTGTTCCCCCCACCCCCCGCTCATGCCCCGTGTCTGTCTCCTGTTCCCCCACCCCTCGCTCATGCCACGTGTCTGTCTCCTGTTGCCCCCCACCCCCCACTCATGCCCCGTGTCTGTCTCCTGTTGCCCCTCACCCCCCGCTCATGCCCCGTGTCTGTCTCCTGTTGCCCCCCACCCCCGCTCATGCCCGTGTCTGTCTCCTGTTGCCCCCCACCCCCTGCTCATGCCCGTGTCTGTCTCCTGTTGCCCCTCACCCCCCGCTCATGCCCAATGTCTGTCTCCTGTACCCCCCACCGCCCGCTCATGCCCTGTGTCTGTCTCCTTTTGCCCCCCCCGCTCATGCCCCGTGTCTGTCTCCGGTTCCCCCCACCCGCTCATGCCCCGTGTCTGTCTCCTGTTCCCCCCACCCCCTGCTCATGCCCCATGTCTGTCTCCTGTTGCCCTCACCCCACGCTCATGCCCCGTGTCTGTCTCCTGTTGCCCCCCACCCCCCGCTCCTGCCCTGTGTCTCTCTCCTGTTGCCCCCCGCTCATGCCCTGTGTCCGTCTCTTTTGTTCCCCCCACCCCCGCTCATGCCCTGTGTCTGTCTCCTGTTCCCCCCACCCCCCGCTCATGCCCCGTGTCTGTCTCCTGTTGCCCCCCACCCCCCACTCATGCCCCGTGTCTGTCTCCTGTTGCCCCTCACCCCCCGCTCATGCCCCGTGTCTGTCTCCTGTTGCCCCCCACCCCCCGCTCATGCCCGTGTCTGTCTCCTGTTGCCCCCCACCCCCCGCTCATGCCCGTGTCTGTCTCCTGTTGCCCCTCACCCCCCGCTCATGCCCAATGTCTGTCTCCTGTACCCCCCACCGCCCGCTCATGCCCTGTGTCTGTCTCCTTTTGCCCCCCCCGCTCATGCCCCGTGTCTGTCTCCGGTTCCCCCCACCCGCTCATGCCCCGTGTCTGTCTCCTGTTCCCCCCACCCCCTGCTCATGCCCCATGTCTGTCTCCTGTTGCCCTCACCCCACGCTCATGCCCCGTGTCTGTCTCCTGTTGCCCCCCACCCCCCGCTCCTGCCCTGTGTCTCTCTCCTGTTGCCCCCCGCTCATGCCCTGTGTCCGTCTCTTTTGTTCCCCCCACCCCCGCTCATGCCCTGTGTCTGTCTCCTGTTCCCCCCACCCCCCGCTCATGCCCCGTGTCTCTCTCCTGTTGCCCCCCACCCCCTGCTCATGCCCCGTGTCTGTCTCCTGTACCCCCCCACCCCCCGCTCATGCTCGTGTCTGTCTCCTGTACCCCCCCACCCCCCACTCATGCCCCATGTCTGTCTCCTGTTGCCCCCCTGCTCATGCCCCATGTCTGTCTCCTGTTCCCCCCACCCGCTCATGTCCCGTGTCTCTCTCCTGTTGCCCCCCACCCCCCGCTCATGCCCCGTGTCCGTCTCCTGTACCCCCCACCCCCCCGCTCATGCCCTGTGTCTCTCTTCTGTTGCCCCCCACCCCCTGCTCATGCCCAGTGTCTGTCTCCTGTACCCCCCACCCCCCGCTCATGCCCCATGTCTCTCTCCTGTTGCCCCCCACTACCCCGCTCATGCCACGTGTCTGTCTTCTGTACCCCCCACCCCCCGCTCATGCCCCGTGTCTGTCTCCTGTTCCCCCCACCCCCCGCTCATGCCCCATGTCTGTCTCCTCTTGCTCCCACCCATGCCCCGTGTCTGTCTCCTGTACCCCCCCACTCTGCACTCATGCCTGTGTCTCTCTCCTGTTGCCCCCCACACCCCCGCTCATGCCCCGTGTCTGTCTCCTGTTGCCCCCCACCCCCTCGCTCATGCCCCGTGTCTGTCTCCTGTTCTCGCCACCCCCCGCTCATGCCCCGTGTCTGTCTCCTGTTGCCCCCCACCCCCCGCTCATGCCCTGTGTCTGTCTCATGTTGCCCCCCACCCCCCGCTCATGCCCCGTGTCTGTCTCTTGCTCCTCCCACACCCACTCATGCCCTGTGTCTGTCTCCTGTTGCCCCCACCCCCCGCTCATGCCCCGTGTCTGTCTCCTGTTCTCCCCACCCCCGCCCATGCTCCGTGTCTGTCTCCTGTTCCCCCCCACCCCCCGCTCATGCCCCGTGTCTGTCTCCTGTTGCCCCCCACCCCCCGCTCATGCCCTGTGTCTGTCTCATGTTGCCCCCCACCCCCCGCTCATGCCCTGTGTCTGTCTCCTGTTGACCCCCACCCCCTGCTCATGCCCCGTGTCTGTCTCTGTTGTTCCCCCCAGCCCCGCTCATGCCCCGTGTCTGTCTCCTGTTCCCCCCACCCCCGCTCATGCCCCGTGTCTCTCTCCTGTTGCCCCCCACCCCCTGCTCATGCCCCGTGTCTGTCTCCTGTACCCCCCCACCCCTGCTCTTGCCCCGTGTGTCTGTCTCCCTCCCCCGACCCCCGCTCTTGCCCCGTGTGTCTTTCCCCCTCCCGCCCACCCCCGCTCTTGCCCCGTGTGTCTTTCCCCCTCCCGCCCACCCCCGATCTTGGCCCGTGTCTCTTTCCCCCTCCCGCCCACCCCCGATCTTGGCCCGTGTCTCTTTCCCCCTCCCGCCCACCCCCGATCTTGGCCCGTGTCTCTTTCCCCCTCCTGCCCACCCCCGCTCTTGCCCCGTGTCTCTTTCGCCCTCCCGCCCACCCCCACTCTTGCCCCATGTCTCTTTCCCCCTCCCGCCCACCCCCGCTCTTGCCCTGTGTCTCTTTCCCCCTCCCGCCCACCCCCGCTCTTGCCCCGTGTGTCTTTCGCCCTCCCGGCCACCCACGATCTTGGCCCGTGTCTCTTTCCCCCTCCCGCCCACCGCCGATCTTGGCCCGTGTTTCTTTCCACCTCCCACCCACCCCCGATCTTGGCCCGTGTCTCTTTCCCCCTCCCGCCCACCCCCGCTCTTGCCCCGTGTCTCTTTCCCCCTCCCGCCCACCCCCGCTCTTGCCCCGTGTCTCTTTCCCCCTCCCGCCCACCCCGCTCTTGCCCCGTGTTTTTCCCCCTCCCTCCCACCCCCACTCTTGCCCCGTGTCTTTCCCCCTCCCGCCCACCCCGCTCTTGCCCCGTGTCTTTCCCCCTCCCACCCACCCCCGCTCTTGCCCCGTGTCTTCCCCCTCCCGCCCACCCCGCTCTTGCCCCGTGTCTTTCACCCTCCTGCCCACTCCCGCTCTTGCCCCTTGTGTCTTTCACCCTCCCGCCCACCCCCGCTCTTGCCCCTTGTGTCTTTCACCCTCCCGCCCACCTCTGCTCTTGCCCCTTGTGTCTTTCACCCTCCCGCCCACCCCCGTGTGTCTCTCTCCCTCCCCCCACCCCCGCTCATGCCCCGTGTGTCTCTCTCCCCTTCCCCCACCCCCCGCTCATGCCCCATGTCTGTGTCCTGTTCCCCCCACCCCCCGCTCATGCCCCGTGTCTATATCCTGTTGCCCCCCACCCCTCCCGCTCATGCCCCGTGTCTGTCTCCTGTTCCCCCCACACGCTCATGCCCCGTGTCTCTCTCTTGTTGCCCCCCACCCCCCTGCTCATGCCCCGTGTCTGTCTCCTGTTGCCCTCCACCCCCCGCTCCTGCCCCGTGTCTGTCTATGTTGTTCCCCACGCTCATGCCCCGTGTCTGTCTCCTGTTCCCCCCACCCGCTCATGCCCCGTGTCTGTCTCCTGTTCCCCCTACACGCTCATGCCCCGTGTCTGTCTCCTGTTCCCCCACCCCACGCTCATGCCCCGTGTCTGTCTCCTGTTGCCCCCCACCCCCCGCTCATGCCCCGTGTCTGTCTCCTGTTGCCCCTCACCCCCCGCTCATGCCCCGTGTCTCTCCTGTTGCCCCCCACCCCCACTCATGCCCCGTGTCTGTCTCCTATTGCCCCCCACCCCCCGCTCATTCCCCCGTGTCTGTCTCCTGTTGCCCCCCACCCCCCGCTCATGCCCTGTGTCTGTCTCCTGTTGCCCCTCACCCCCCGCTCATGCCCCGTGTCTGTCTCCTGTTCCCCCCACCCCCTGCTCATGCCCCGTGTCTCTCTCCTTTTGCCCCCCACCCCCTGCTCATGCCCCATGTCTGTCTCCTGTACCCCCCACCGCCCGCTCATGCCCTGTGTCTGTCTCCTGTTGCCCCCCCGCTCATGCCCCGTGTCTGTCTCCGGTTCCCCCCACCCGCTCATGCCCCGTGTCTGTCTCCTGTTCCCCCCCACCCCCTGCTCATGCCCCGTGTCTGTCTCCTGTTGCCCTCACCCCCCGCTCATGCCCCATGTCTGTCTCCTCTTGCTCCCACCCATGCCCCGTATCTGTCTCCTGTACCCCCCCACTCCGCGCCATGCCTGTGTCTCTCTCCTGTTGCCCCCCACACACCCGCTCATGCCCCGTGTTTCTCTCTTGTTGCCCCCCCCCCCGCTCATGCCCCGTGTTTGTCTCCTGTTCTCCCCACCCCCTGCTCATGCCCCGTGTCTTTTTTCTGTTCTTCCAACCCCCCGCTCATGCCCCGTGTCTGTTCTCCCCACCCCCCGTTCATGCCCGTGTGTTGTTCCCCCACCCCCCGTTCATGCCCCATGTCTGTCTCCTGTTCCCCCACCCCACGCTCATGCCCCGTGTCTGTCTCCTGTTGCCCCCCACCCCCGCTCATGCCCCGTGTCTGTCTCCTGTTGCCCCTCACCCCCTGCTCATGCCCCGTGTCTCTCCTGTTGCCCCCCACCCCCCGCTCATGCCCCGTGTCTGTCTCCTATTGCCCCCCACCCCCCGCTCATTCCCCCGTGTCTGTCTCCTGTTGCCCCCCACCCCCCGCTCATGCCCTGTGTCTGTCTCCTGTTGACCCCCACCCCCTGCTCATGCCCCGTGTCTGTCTCTGTTGTTCCCCCCACCCCCGCTCATGCCCCGTGTCTGTCTCCTGTTCCCCCCACCCCCCGCTCATGCCCCGTGTCTCTCTCCTGTTGCCCCCCACCCCCCGCTCATGCCCCGTGTCTGTCTCCTGTACCCCCCCACCCCTGCTCTTGCCCGGTGTGTCTGTCTCCCTCCCCCACCCCCGCTATTGCCCCGTGTGTCTTTCCCTCTCCTGCCCACCCCCGCTCTTGCCCCGTGTGTCTTTCCCCCTCCCGCCCACCCACGATCTTGGCCCGTGTCTCTTTCCCCCTCCCGCCCACCCCCGCTCTTGCCCCGTGTCTCTTTCCCCCTCCCGCCCGCCCCCGCTCTGCCCCGTGTCTCTTTCCCCCTCCCGCCCACCCCCGCTCTTGCCCCGTGTCTTTCCCCCTCCCTCCCACCCCCGCTCTTGCCCCGTGTCTTTCCCCCTCCCGCCCACCCCCGCTCTTGCCCTGTGTCTTTCCCCCTCCCGCCCACCCCCGCTCTTGCCCCGTGTATTTCTCCCTCCTGCCCACCCCCGCTCATGCCCCGTGTGTCTCTCTCCCCTTCCCCCACCCCCCGCTCATGCCCCATGTCTGTGTCCTGTTCCCCCCACCCCCCGCTCATGCCCTGTGTCTATCTCCTGTTGCCCCCCACCCCTCCCGCTCATGCCCCGTGTCTGTCTCCTGTTCCCCCCACACGCTCATGCCCTGTGTCTCTCTCTTGTTGCCCCCCACCCCCCCGCTCATGCCCCGTGTCTGTCTCCTGTTGCCCTCCACCCCCCGCTCCTGCCCCGTGTCTGTCTATGTTGTTCCCCACTCTCATGCCCCGTGTCTGTCTCCTGTTCCCCCCACCCGCTCATGCCCTGTGTCTGTCTCCTGTTCCCCCTACACGCTCATGCCCCGTGTCTGTCTCCTGTTCCCCCACCCCACGCTCATGCCCCGTGTCTGTCTCCTGTTGCCCCTCAACCCCCGCTCATGCCCCGTGTCTCTCCTGTTGCCCCCCACCCCCCGCTCATGCCCTGTGTCTGTCTCCTATTGCCCCCCACCCCCGCTCATTCCCCCGTGTCTGTCTCCTGTTGCCCCCCACCCCCCGCTGATGCCCTGTGTCTGTCTCCTGTTGCCCCTCACCCCCCGCTCATGCCCCGTGTCTGTCTCCTGTTCCCCCACCCCCTGCTCATGCCCCGTGTCTCTCTCCTGTTGCCCCCCACCTCCTGCTCATGCCCCATGTCTGTCTCCTGTACCCCCCACCGCCCGCTCATGCCCTGTGTCTGTCTCCTGTTGCCCCCCCCGCTCATGCCCCGTGTCTGTCTCCGGTTCCCCCACCTGCTCATGCCCCGTGTCTGTCTCCTGTTGCCCTCACCCCCCGCTCATGCCCCATCTCTGTCTCCTCTTGCTCCCACCCATGCCCCGTATCTGTCTCCTGTACCCCCCACTCCGCGCTCATGCCTGTGTCTCTCTCCTGTTGCCCCCCACACACCCACTCATGCCCTGTGTTTCTCTCTTGTTGCCCCCCACACCCCCGCTCATGCCCCGTGTCTTTTTTCTGTTCTTCCCACCCCCCGCTCATGCCCCATGTTTGTTCTCCCCACCCCCCGCTCATGCCCGTGTGTTGTTCCCCCCACCCCCCGCTCATGCCCCATGTCTGTCTCCTGTTCCCCCACCCCACGCTCATGCCCCGTGTCTGTCTCCTGTTGCCCCCCACCCCCGCTCATGCCCCGTGTCTGTCTCCTGTTGCCCCTCACCCCCCGCTCATGCCCCGTGTCTCTCCTGTTGCCCCCCACCCCCCGCTCATGCCCCATGTCTGTCTCCTATTGCCCCCCACCCCCCGCTCATTCCCTTTGTCTGTCTCCTGTTGCCCCTCACCCCCCGCTCATGCCCCGTGTCTGTCTCCTGTTCCCCCCACCCCCCGCCCCATGTCTGTCTCCTGTTGCCCCCCTGCTCATGCCCCGTGTCTGTCTCCTGTTCCCCCCACCCGCTCATGTCCCGTGTCTCTCTCCTGTTGCCCCCGCTCATTCCCCATGTCCATCTCCTGTACCCCCCACCCCCCGCTCATGCCCTGTGTCTCTCTTCTGTTGCCCCCCACCCGCGCTCATGCCCCATGTCTCTCTCCTGTTGCCCCCCACTACCCCGCTCATGCCCCGTGTCTGTCTCCTGTACCCCCCACCACCCGCTCATGCCCTGTGTCTTTCTCCTGTTGCCCCCCCGCTCATGCCCCGTGTCTGTCTCCGGTTCCCCCCACCCGCTCATGCCCCGTGTCTGTCTCCTGTTCCCCCCCACCCCCTGCTCATGCCCAGTGTCTGTCTCCTGTTGCCCTCACCCCCCGCTCATGCCCCATGTCTGTCTCCTCTTGCTCCCACCCATGCCCCGTGTCTGTCTCCTGTACCCCCCACTCCATGCTCATGCCCGTGTCTCTCTCCTGTTGCCCCCCACACAACCGCTCATGCCCCGTCACTGTCTCCTGTTGCCCCCCACCCCCTCGCTCATGCCCCGTGTCTGTCTCCTGTTCTCCCCACCCCCCGCTCATGCCCCGTGTCTATCTCCTGTTCCTCCCACCCCCGCTCATGCCCTGTGTCTGTCTCCTGTTCCCCCCACCCCCCGCTCATGCCCCATGTCTGTCTCCTGTTCCCCCCACCCCCCGCTCATGCCCCGTGTCTGTCTCCTGTTGCCCCCCACCCCCCGCTCATGCCCCGTGTCTGTCTCCTGTTGCCCCCCACCCCCCGCCCATGCCCCGTGTCTGTCCCCTGTACCCCCCACTCCGCGCTCATGCCCGTGTCTCTCTCCTGTTGCCCCCACACACCCGCTCATGCCCCGTGTCTGTCTCCTGTTGCCCCCCACCCCCTCGCTCATGCCCCGTGTCTGTCTCCTGTTCTCCCCACCCCCCGCTCATGCCCCGTGTCTGTCTCCTGTTCCTCCCACCCCCGCTCATGCCCTGTGTATGTCTCCTGTTGCCCCCCACCCCCCGCTCATGCCCCGTGTCTGTCTCCTGTTCTCCCCAACCCCCGCTCATGCTCCGTGTCTGTCTCCTGTTCCCCCCACCCCCCGCTCATGCCCCGTGTCTGTCTCCTGTTGCCCCCCACCCCCCGCTCATGCCCCGTGTCTGTCTCCTGTTGCCCCCCACCCCCGCTCATGCCCTGTGTCTGTCTCCTGTTGCCCCCCACCCCCGCTCATACCCTGTGTCTGTCTCCTGTTCCCCCCACCCCCCGCTCATGCCCCGTGTCTCTCTCCTGTTGCCCCCCCAGCTCATGCCCCGTGTCTGTCTCCTGTTGCCCCCCACCCCTGCTCATGCCCCGTGTCTGTCTCTGTTGTTCCCCCCACCCCCGCTCATGCCCCGTGTCTCTCCTGTTGCCCCCCACCCCCCGCTCATGCCCGTGTCTGTCTCGTGTTGCCCCCCACCCCCCGCTCATGCCCCGTGTCTGTCTCCTGTTGCCCCCCACCCCCGCTCATGCCCCGTGTCTGTCTCCTGTTGCCCCTCACCCCCCGCTCATGCCCCGTGTCTGTCTCCTGTTCTCCCCACCCCCTGCTCATGCCCCGTGTCTCTCTCCTGTTGCCCCCCACCCCCGCTCATGCCCCATGTCTGTCTCCTGTACCCCCCACCGCCCGCTCATGCCCTGTGTCTGTCTCCTGTTCCCCCCACCGCCCGCTCATGCCCCGTGTCTCTCTCCTGTTGCCCCCCACCCCCCGCTCATGCCCCGTGTCTGTCTCCTGTACCCTCCCACCCCTGCTCTTGCCCCGTGTGTCTGTCTCCCTCCCCCACCCCCGCTCTTGCCCCGTGTGTCTTTCAGCCTCCCGCCCACCCCCGCTCTTGCCCCGTGTGTCTTTCCCCCTCCCGCCCACCCCCGATCTTGGCCCGTGTCTCTTTCCCCCTCCCGCCCACCCCTGATCTTGGCCCGTGTCTCTTTCCCCCTCCCGCCCACCCCCGATCTTGGCCCGTGTCTCTTTCCCCCTCCCGCCCACCCCCGCTCTTGCCCCGTGTCTCTTTCGCCCTCCCGCCCACCCCCGCTCTTGTCCTGTGTCCTGTGTCTTCCCCCTCCCTCCCACCCCCGCTCTTGCCCCGTGTCTTTCCCCCTCCCGCCCACCCCCGCTCTTGCCCTGTGTCTTTCCCCCTCCCACCCACCCCCGCTCTTGCCCCGTGTCTTTCCCCCTCCCGCCCACCCCGCTCTTGCCCCTTGTGTCTTTCTCCCTCCTGCCCACCCCCACTCTTGCCCCTTGTGTCTTTGACCCTCCTGCCCACCCCAGCTCTTGCCCCTTGTGTCTTTCACCCTCCCGCCCACCCCCGCTCTTGCCCCTTGTGTCTCTCACCCTCCCGCCCGCCTCCGCTCTTGCCCCTTGTGTCTTTCACCCTCCCGCCCACGCCCCGTGTGTCTCTCTCCCTCCCGCCCACCCCCCGCTCATGCCCCATGTGTCTCTCTCCCTCCCGCCCACCCCCGTGTGTCTCTCTCCCTCCCCCCACCCCCGCTCATGCCCCGTGTGTCTCTCTCCCCTTCCCCCACCCCCCGCTCATGCCCCATGTCTGTGTCCTGTTCCCCCCACCCCCGCTCATGCCCCGTGTCTATCTCCTGTTGCCCCCACCCCTCCCGCTCATGCCCCGTGTCTGTCTCCTGTTCCCCCACACGCTCATGCCCCATGTCTCTCTCTTGTTGCCCCCCACCTCCCCGCTCATGCCCCGTGTCTGTCTCCTGTTGCCCTCCACCCCCCGCTCCTGCCCCGTGTCTGTCTATGTTGTTCCCCCCGCTCATGCCCCGTGTCTGTCTCCTGTTCCCCCCACCCGCTCATGCCCCGTGTCTGTCTCCTGTTCCCCCTACACGCTCATGCCCCGTGTCTGTCTCCTGTTCCCCCACCCCACGCTCATGCCCCGTGTCTGTCTCCTGTTGCCCCCCACCCCCGCTCATGCCCCGTGTCTGTCTCCTGTTGCCCCTCACCCCCCGCTCATGCCCTGTGTCTCTCCTGTTGCCTCCCACCCCCGCTCATGCCCCGTGTCTGTCTCCTATTGCCCCCCACCCCCCGCTCATGCCCTTTGTCTGTCTCCTGTTGCCCCTCACCCCCCGCTCATGCCCCGTGTCTGTCTCCTGTTCCCCCACCCCCCGCTCATGCCCCATGTCTGTCTCCTGTTGCCCCCCTGCTCATGCCCCGTGTCTGTCTCCTGTTCCCCCCACCCGCTCATGTCCCGTGTCTCTCTCCTGTTGCCCCTGCTCATTCCCCATGTCCATCTCCTGTACCCCCCACCCCCCGCTCATGCCCTGTGTCTCTCTTCTGTTGCCCCCCACCCCCGCTCATGCCCCATGTCTCTCTCCTGTTGCCCCCCACTACCCCGCTCATGCCCCGTGTCTGTCTCCTGTACCCCCCACCACCCGCTCATGCCCTGTGTCTTTCTCCTGTTGCCCCCCCGCTCATGCCCCGTGTCTGTCTCCGGTTCCCCCCACCCGCTCATGCCCCGTGTCTGTCTCCTGTTCCCCCCCACCCCCTGCTCATGCCCCGTGTCTGTCTCCTGTTGCCCTCACCCCCCGCTCATGCCCCATGTCTGTCTCCTCTTGCTCCCACCCATGCCCCGTGTCTGTCTCCTGTACCCCCCCACTCCGCGCTCATGCCCGTGTCTCTCTCCTGTTGCCCCCACACAACCGCTCATGCCCCGTCACTGTCTCCTGTTGCCCCCCACCCCCTCGCTCATGCCCCGTGTCTGTCTCCTGTTCTCCCCACCCCCCGCTCATGCCCCGTGTCTATCTCCTGTTCCTCCCACCCCCGCTCATGCCCTGTGTCTGTCTCCTGTTCAACCCACCCCCCGCTCATGCCCCATGTCTGTCTCCTGTTCCCCCCACCCCCCGCTCATGCCCCGTGTCTGTCTCCTGTTGCCCCCCACCCCCCGCTCATGCCCCGTGTCTGTCTCCTGTTGCCCCCCACCCCCCGCCCATGCCCCGTGTCTGTCTCCTGTACCCCCACTCCGCGCTCATGCCCGTGTCTCTCTCCTGTTGCCCCCACACACCCGCTCATGCCCCGTGTCTGTCTCCTGTTGCCCCCCACCCCCTCGCTCATGCCCCGTGTCTGTCTCCTGTTCTCCCCACCCCCCGCTCATGCCCCCTGTCTGTCTCCTGTTCCTCCCACCCCCGCTCATGCCCTGTGTATGTCTCCTGTTGCCCCCCACCCCCCGCTCATGCCCCGTGTCTGTCTCCTGTTCTCCCCAACCCCCGCTCATGCTCCGTGTCTGTCTCCTGTTCCCCCCACCCCCGCTCATGCCCCGTGTCTGTCTCCTGTTGCCCCCGCTCTTGCCCCGTGTCTGTCTCCTGTTGCCCCCCACCCCCGCTCATGCCCTGTGTCTGTCTCCTGTTGCCCCCCACCCCCGCTCATACCCTGTGTCTGTCTCCTGTTCCCCCCACCCCCCGCTCATGCCCCGTGTCTCTCTCCTGTTGCCCCCCCGCTCATGCCCCGTGTCTGTCTCCTGTTGCCCCCCACCCCTGCTCATGCCCCGTGTCTGTCTCTGTTGTTCCCCCCACCCCCGCTCATGCCCCGTGTCTCTCCTGTTGCCCCCCACCCCCTGCTCATGCCCGTGTCTGTCTCGTGTTGCCCCCCCACCCCCTCACTCATGCCCCGTGTCTGTCTCCTGTACCCCCCCACTCCGCGCTCATGCCCGTGTCTCTCTCCTGTTGCCCCCCACACCCCCGCTCATGCCCCGTGTCTGTCTCCTGTTGCCCCCCACCCCCTCACTCATGCCCCGTGTCTGTCTCCTGTTCTCCCCACCCCCCACTCATGCCCCGTGTCTGTCTCCTGTTCCTCCCACCCCCGCTCATGCCCCGTGTCTGTCTCCTGTTCTCCCCACCCCCCGCTCATGCTCCGTGGTCTGTCTCCTGTTCCCCCCCACCCCCCGCTCATGCCCCGTGTCTGTCTCCTGTTGCCCCCCACCCCCCGCTCATGCCCCGTGTCTGTCTCCTGTTGCCCCCACCCCCCGCTCATGCCCCGTGTCTGTCTCCTGTTGCCCCCCACCCCCCGCTCATGCCCTGTGTCTGTCTCCTGTTGCCCCCACCCCCTGCTCATGCCCCGTGTCTGTCTCTGTTGTTCCCCCCACCCCCGCTCATGCCCCGTGTCTGTCTCCTGTTCCCCCCAACCCCGCTCATGCCCCGTGTCTCTCTCCTGTTGCCCCCCACCCCCTGCTCATGCCCCGTGTCTGTCTCCTGTACCCCCCCACCCCCCGCTCTTGCCCCGTGTGTCTTTCCCCCTCCCGCCCACCCCCGCTCTTGCCCCGTGTGTCTTTCCCCTCCCGCACACCCCAGATCTTGGCCCGTGTCTCTTTCCCCCTCCCGCCCACCCCTGATCTTGGCCCGTTTCTCTTTCCCCCTCCCGTCCACCCCCGATCTTGGCCCGTGTCTCTTTCCCCCTCCCGCCCACCCCCGCTCTTGCCCCGTGTCTCTTTTGCCCTCCCGCCCACCCCTGCTCTTGCCCCGTGTCTCTTTCCCCCTCCCGCCCACCCCCGCTCTTGCCCGTGTCTCTTTCCCCTCCCGCCCACCCCCGGTCTTGGCCCTTGTTTCTTTCCCCCTCCCGCCCACCCCCGATCTTGGCCCGTGTCTCTTTCAACCCTCCCGCCCAACCCGCTCTTGCCCCATGTCTCTTTCCCCCTCCTGCCCACCCCCGCTCTTGCCCTGTGTCTCTTTCCCCTCCCGCCCACCCCCGCTCTTGCCCCGTGTCTTTCCCCCTCCCTCCCACCCACGCTCTTGCCCCCTGTCTTTCCCCCTCCCGCCCACCCCCTGCTCTTGCCCCGTGTCTTTCCCCCTCCCGCCCACCCCGCTCTTGCCCCGTGTCTTTCTCCCTCCCGCCCACCCCCGCTCTTGCCCCTTGTGTCTTTCACCCTCCCGCCCACCCCCGCTCTTGCCCCTTGTGTCTTTCACCCTCCCGCCCCCCCGCTCTTGCCCCT
Organism: Ambystoma mexicanum; assembly: GCF_040938575.1. NCBI lineage: Eukaryota > Metazoa > Chordata > Amphibia > Caudata > Ambystomatidae > Ambystoma > Ambystoma mexicanum. Next base: position 220,590,245 of record NC_090936.1, on the reverse strand, counting down.
TGTGTCTTTCACCCTCCCGCCCACCCCCGCTCTTGCCCCTTGTGTCTTTCACCCTCCCGCCCACGACCCGTGTGTCTCTCTCCCTCCCGCCCACCCCCTGCTCATGCCCCGTGTGTCTCTCTCCCTCCCGCCCACCCCCGTGTGTCTCTCTCCCTCCCCCCACCCCCGCTCATGCCCCGTGTGTCTCTCTCCCCTTCCCCCACCCCCCGCTCATGCCCCATGTCTGTGTCCTGTTCCCCCCACCCCCTGCTCATGCCCCGTGTCTATCTCCTGTTGCCCCCACCCCTCCCGCTCATGCGCCGTGTCTGTCTCCTGTTCCCCCAATCGCTCATGCCCAGTGTCTCTCTCTTGTTGCCCCCACCCCCCCGCTCATGCCCCGTGTCTGTCTCCTGTTGCCCTCCACCCCCGCTCCTGCCCCGTGTCTGTCTATGTTGTTCCCCCGCTCATGCCCCGTGTCTGTCTCCTGATCCCCCACCCGCTCATGCCCCGTGTCTGTCTCCTGTTCCCCCCACACGCTCATGCCCCATGGTCTCTCTCTTGTTGCCCCCCACCCCCCCGCTCATGCCCCGAGTTTGTCTCCTGTTCTCCCCACCCCCTGCTCATGCCCGTGTCTTTTTCCTGTTCCTCCCACCCCCCGCTCATGCCCCGTGTCTGTTCTCCCCACCCCCCGCTCATGCCCGTGTGTTGTTCCCCACCCCCGCTCATGCCCCGTGTCTGTCTCCTGTTCCCCCACCACTCGCTCATGCCCCGTGTCTGTCTCCTGTTGCCCCCCACCCCCTGCTCATTCCCCCCGTGTCTGTCTCCTGTTGCCCCTCACCCCCCGCTCATGCCCCGTGTCTGTCTCCTGTTCCCCCCACCCCCTGCTCATGCCCCGTGTCTCTCTCCTGTTGCCCCCCACCCCCCGCTCATGCCCCGTGTCTGTCTCTGTTGTTCCCCCCACCCCCGCTCATGCCCGTGTCTGTCTCCCGTTCCCCCAACCCCGCTCATGCCCCGTGTCTCTCTCCTGTTGCCCCCCACCCCCCGCTCATGCCCCGTGTCTGTCTCCTGTACCCCCCCACCCCCGCTCTTGCCCCGTGTGTCTTTCCCCCTCCCGCCCACCCCCGCTCTTGCCCCGTGTGTCTTTCCCCCTCCCGCCCACCCCAGATCTTGGCCCGTGTCTCTTTCCCCCTCCCGCCCACCCCTGATCTTGGCCCGTGTCTCTTTCCCCCTCCCGCCCACCCCTGATCTTGGCCCGTGTCTCTTTCCCCTCCCGCCCACCCCCGCTCTTGCCCCGTGTCTCTTTCGCCTCCCGCCCACCCCTGCTCTTGCCCCGTGTCTCTTTTCCCCCTCCCGCCCATCCCCGCTCTTGCCCCGTGTCTCTTTCCCCCTCCCACCCACCCCCGCTCTTGCCCCGTGTGTCTTTCCCCTCCGGCCCACCCCCGATCTTGGCCCGTGTCTCTTTCCCCCTCCGGCCCACCCCCGGTCTTGGCCCTTGTTTCTTTCCCCTCCCGCCCACCCCCGATCTTGGCCCGTGTCTCTTTCCCCCTCCCACCCAACCCCGCTCTTGCCCCATGTCTCTTTCCCCTCCCGCCCACCCGCGCTCTTGCCCTGTGTCTCTTTCCCCCTCCCGCCCACCCCCGCCTCTTGCCCCGTGTCTTACCCCCTCCCTCCCACCCCCGCTCTTGCCCCCTGTCTTTCCCCCTCCCGCCCACCCCCGCTCTTGCCCCGTGTCTTTCCCCCTTCCGCACACCCATGCTCTTGCCCCGTGTCTTTCCCCCTCCCGCCCACCCCCGCTCTTGCCCCGTGTCTTTCTCCCTCCCGTCCACCCCCGCTCTTGCCCCCTTGTGTCTTTCACCCTCCCGCCCACCCCCGCTCATGCCCCTTGTGTCTTTCACCCCTCCGCCCCCCGCTCTTGCCCCTTGTGTCTTTCACCCTCCTGCCCACCCCCGCTCTTGCCCCTTGTGTCTTTCACCCTCCCACCCACGGCCCGTGTGTCTCTCTCCCTCCCGCCCACCCCCTGCTCATTGCCCCGTGTGTCTCTCTCCCTCCCGCCCACCCCCCGTGTGTCTCTCTCACTCCCCCCACCCCCGCTCATGCCCCGTGTGTCTCTCTCCCCTTCCCCCACCCCCCACTCATGCCCCATGTCTGTGTCCTGTTCCCCCCACCCCCCCGCTCATGCCCGTGTCTATCTCCTGTTGCCCCCCACCCCTCCCGCTCATGCCCCGTGTCTGTCTCCTGTTCCCCCCAAACGTTCATGCCCCTGTGTCTCTCTCTTGTGCCCCCACCCCCCCGCTCATGCCCCATGTCTGTCTCCTGTTCCCCCCACCCCCCGCTCATGCCCCGTGTCTGTCTCCTGTTCCCCCCACACGCTCATGCCCCATGTCTCTCTCTTGTTGCCCCCCACACCCCCGCTCATGCCCCGAGTTTGTCTCCTGTTCTCCCCACCCCCTGCTCATGCCCCGTGTCTTTTTCCTGTTCCTCCCACCCCCCGCTCATGCCCCCGTGTCTGTTCTCCCCACCCCGCTCATGCCCGTTGTTCCCCCCACCCCCCGCTCATGCCCCGTGTCTGTCTCCTGTTCCCCCACCCCTCGCTCATGCCCCGTGTCTGTCTCCTGTTGCCCCCCACCCCCTGCTCATTCCCCCTGTGTCTGTCTCCTGTTGCCCCTCACCCCCCGCTCATGCCCCGTGTCTGTCTCCTGTTCCCCCCACCCCCTGCTCATGCCCCGTGTCTCTCTCCTGTTGCCCCCCACCCTCCGCTCATGCCCCATGTCTGTCTCCTGTACCCCCCACCGCCCGCTCATGCCCTGTGTCTGTCTCCTGTTGCCCCCCGCTTATGCCCCATGTCTGTCTCTGGTTCCCCCCACCCGCTCATGCCCCGTGACTGTCTCCTGTTCCCCCCACCCCCTGCTCATGCCCCGTGTCTGTCTCCTATTGCCCTCACCCCCCGCTCATGCGCCGTGTCTCTCTCCTGTTGCCCCCCACCCCCCGCTCCTGCCCTGTGTCTCTCTCCTGTTGCCCCCCGCTCATGCCCCGTGTCTGTCTCTTTGTTCCCCCCACCCCCCGCTCATGCCCTGTGTCTGTCTCCTGTTCCCCCCACCCCCCGCTCATGCCCCGTGTCTCTTTCAACCCTCCCGCCCAACCCCGCTCTTAGCCCCATGTCTCTTTCCCCCTCCTACCCACCCCCGCTCTTGCCCTGTTTCTCTTTCCCCCTCCCGCCCACCCC